>NC_062223.1:27476434-27776434 GCF_902686445.1 Sciurus carolinensis | reverse complement strand
GATATTAACATTACTAATAACAATGATAATGATACTGAGGTCCTTAACTGTGTTATGTGTTAAGAGTGTTATGTGTTATGTGTTAAGAGTGTTATGTGTCTAGTTGTTGGGATGCTTCAATATTTCCTCTGGCTGTGGTTGCTGGGATTCCTAAATTCATTCCAGTCCCAGTGACCTTAATACATAGTGAGTGGTATTTCCTACCCATGAAAGCAAAAAGAGATTTTGGTATCTCAACCATTATAGCCATCACTGTTGCTGTGGCGGTTGCTGTGGCAGTTGCTGCAGCTGCTGCCACTGCTGCTGGACTTGCCCTAGGAACTGCTATTCCTACTGCTCACTGCTCAACAATCTGTCACAAGCCACTGCCAAAGCATTGACAGCACAGGAAAACATCAATGCACATCTCGCCATGGGAATCCTGATTCTAACCAAAGAGTGAACTTACTACAAGAACAAGTGGACATGTTGACTGTTACCACACAGATGAGCTGTCTAGTGCACGCCCAAGCACTATGCATTACCTGATACCCTATTCTAATATTACTGCTTCTGCCAATCTGTCCAAACAGCTTGGTAGCATGCTTAATGGGACATGGACTAAAGAGTTTACTAATTTGACTACCCTATTGAGAAATTCTATATTTGTGGTAAATAGTACTCAGGTCAAGGTCCCGGGTATGCCAGAAGCCATTAGTTTCTTACAGTCAGCGTTACAATTTGGTAACAATGGATGGGAAGTTTTGCTATGATGGGATTGTTGTTCTTGCTGTTATTGCTGCTCAGATATCTGTTGTCTCTAAGGAGTCATCAAAGACGGCAAGCCTTAGTGGTGCGACAAGCCCTTATGGCCATGGATCAAGGCTCTAATCCTCAGATTGGCTGTCCCAGTTACAGGACTGGTAGTCAATGATGGGTAAGCACAGGGTGGACTTTATACCAACCTAAGACAGGGATCAAAGCATGCCATCAGCTCTTTGACTCCCAATGACGGGTAAGGATAAAGTCTGACTCTTGCACCTAAGACAGGCACAGTCGCTGTACTTTTCTTTTTATAACAAAAAGGGGGAGCTGTTGAGGGCCGTCTTGGACAAGATGGCACCTGGCAATGAGCCAAAGGGCACTGGGTACCAAAATAAGGAAGTACCCATAAAGGTTGCTTGCCTACTAGTTCCTTGGAGACTTATGACGTGTTGACGCCAGGCTCAAGTATTGGCTATCTAATATCATGCTGCGTGTGGACAGCTCGTGATTCATATAGTGCTATGCTGACATTCCTCTGCATGCTCTCCTGCGTGAGAGAAAGCTTTGCTATAATTGGCTGATAAGCTAGGATCCTGGGGGAGGAGAGAGGGAGAGAGAAGAAGAAGGGAGATAGTGGCAGAACAAAGGAGGCAGAGAAACAGGGAGGACGCAATAAATCTGGTCAACTAAAGATTGGTGATGTCTCCTTTCTCCGTGCCGGTTCCGCTGGATGGAACAGGAGGTCTAAGGTAAGAAAAGATTGCAAGTCCAAAAAAGATAACTATCACCGTGACATGAGACCCACATGTAGAGAGGGTTTTATGTCTTCCATCAGTGGAATGATTTCTTAATGTGAATAATATCACAGCATAAGAAAGAAATAACACCACAAATGTCACTAAGGTATCCACTCCTGAACTGGCAAGCACAAACACACCAGTGACATAGGTGTCAGGACAGGCAACTTTCAACAAAGGAAATATAATGAAGAAGTAGTGATGGATGTCATTAAGACCCCAGAAGGGCAATAGGATTGCAATAGAAACCTGAGGAAAGGAGTGGGCAGCCCCACCAGCCCAAGCAGCTAAACCAGGAAATTGCATTTTGTCCTGTTCATGATAATAATGTAGTGGAGAGGTTTGCAGATGTCTATGTTGGTGTGGACAACTGACCCAGGCCTGGATATAAAGTAAACTAAGGATGCTGTTTGTAAAAATTAGGGCCTGGGAAAGGGAGAGAGTTCCCCCCCTTCATTCCCATCAGCTGATTTTCTGGGAACCTGATTAGCACCATTTACTCCTTCCTTTTGGATTGTAAAGGAATTTCCCTAGGATCTAAATACTTTTTTTGAAATGTAAATGCCCCTGTGAAGGCTCCTGGTCCAAGGCTAGAGATTTACAGAAGTAAGAGGAGCCAGTATCAGTTATAGGACTCTGCTTTTGTAAATACACTTCCAGCTTGAAACCCCTTACCCACAATCATGTATCATGTTTTTTTAAAAACCTTGTGTACAACTATGTATTGTTTTAGACTAGAAAATTTATGACACTAGATAGTCTATAAATGTGAAAAACTGGTAAGGGGCACTCAGAATTTGGAATGCCAATCTCCTCTGGGCTCACCAGAGTAAAATAAAGTTTAGTTTCTCCCACTTTTCCAATGCCATTTGAAAATTCTTGCAGAATTCCCAAAACAATATAACAAAGGCCGTGACTGTAAGGATTAGGACTTCAGTCATTCCTAAGAAGTGCATGGCCAAGAACTGTAACATGCAGTTGCCATATAGGAGATGAATTTCCTCTCACTATTTGGTCACCAATTAATTTGGAATTCACACAGGAGGTAAAGCATATATCCATAAAAGGCAGGCAGATGAGGAAATAGAACTTTGGTTGGGAATATTAAGGACTGCATTTAATAGAGATAAGGATCAGAAGGTTTCTCTCCAAAAGTGCAACATAACAGATTAAGAAGAGGACAAAGCAAAATATTTGTATGTTTGGGTCATAAGAACGTCCAAACAGAAAGAATTCACAAATATTTCCCCAGGTCTCCAGATATTATTATAAGCCCATCAGTTAAATATCTGAAACTAAAATAAATAAAATTATTATAAGATAGATAGCATAATAATGAGATTAAATTTATAAAAATTGGATTGTGACACATTGAATAGAACTCAATTATTCCTGCTATATAGAATTAAACTTTAAAAAGTATTTCTCTTATGTTGAAGCCTATTCTGAAAATGTTTTGTAATGAGAATAATGAAATTTTTCAAGTTGCCAGAAATTATTAAGGGTATTTTGCCAGGTGTGATGGTACATGCCTGGAATCCCAGAGGCTTGAATAGCTGAGTCAGGAGGATTGCATATTCAAAACTGTAAGGAATCCAGCCTCCCAACCACCTGTCAATCTGTGTTCTGCCTGCCTCTCCTGTTACAGGAATTTCCAGCTTACTGTTGCCGTAACCTTCCTGCCTCCCACATTACGTTCTAATATGTCATTGGTCCATCAGTCAGTCTGTAATAATTCTCCTCCGTGATTGGTTCCTCCCAAACCACGAAAATCCAATATCTGAGGAGAAATCATGCGCCATCTTTTTCTTTTTCTTCTTTCCTTTTCCCCGAGCAGCCGCGAATCATCCACATAAAATAAAAGTTCCCATGTGAGACTTGTGTCTGAAGAGCATTTTTATGGGCGCTATCCGAACCATAACTGCCCCTAACAAAAACCATTCTCAGTAACTTAGTGAAACCATAAGCACCTTGATGAGATCCTGTCTCAAAATAAAAACAAAATAAAATAAAACAGAACAAAAGAGCTAGTGATGTGACTCAGTGATTGAGTGCCACTAGGTTCAATAAGTGGAACCCCCCCAAAAAAATATTATTTAAAATATGCCAGGCATGGTGGCAAGTGCCTGTACTCCCTGCAGCTCAGAGGTGGAGACAGGAGGATCACAAGTTCAAGAACAGCCTCAGTAACTTAGTGAGACTGTCTTAAATTTAAATAAATAAAATGGCTTAAGGATATGGCTCAGAGATAAAGTACCCCTGCACATTAAATATATGCACTATACCTATAGGTTCAATTGTCTTCCACTCCAATGACTTGGAGGAATTTCCTCAATTTTCTGTGAATTTATCCACAGAAATGCAGATTTATTTCAAATAAATCAGAACGAATTGTTTAATATGTGTAAGAACAAACATGACAATTTGGGCATTTAAAATTAATGCACTGTATGATACAAATAAGCAAATAAGAGTTGAAAACTACACACCAAAATACAGAATGTAAGTTGACTGAAATAATAAGTTGTGAAAAATAATAAGTAAACTCATTTTTCTGCTTATGTTTTACAAAGTAATTTTTTAAAATTGAAATACCATTGGAATTCACTGTGGAAAAAAAAGTAAAGAAAATATAAAACAATTTACCAAACATATATGAATTATTCATATTTTATGATTATTCCTAGGAACTCCACGAGTTTCATATTCAATGTAGAAAACAAAGTTCAATAAAAATGATTCAGGATGTAGCTCTCAGGGAGTGCTGTCTGCATTCAGTGATTTTCTTTTATTTGTTACATTAAATGTGTTGTCAAAGATTCACAATTTTGAATCTTTTGTATGATGTTGAGTCCTTAGTTGAGACAGTGTAATTTCAGTGGGTATTATATCCCAGGATGTGGACTTAATTCACACTCAATGGTAATGCAGATTCTATAGCACACTATCTTGTTTGCATCTGATGTGGGCACTGTATTCAGTTCTTCAAATAACTAAAACATAGAATGCTTTTGTAGCAAAGTTATTTAGAAGCCATCATCAACTAGTGATTCACAAATACAAAATCTGTCTTTAGAAATATTTTTGATGATGCCTCAACAATCAGTATGGCATCAAACATGAACAAATTGTGAAAAAAATATTAAATTCAATATTCAGCTCTAATTTCACCTAGTAATAAAAGTTCCATGTGCTCCTATTCTGACTCATACATTGCTGAAAATTTCTTAATCTATATTTGTTTTGTTATTTTTGTTTTACAAAACAAAAATAATCATCAGGCTCATAGTGTTCAGAAATGAGTAGTACCTAAACAAAGTTTCATAAGTGCTTCAATGATTAATTTTTTCCTTACCTCATTACAACTAATGCTGAGTCTCTGTTTAGGAGATGCCATAAGGCTCATTTGTTTGATACACATGGTTATTTCATGGCCTCATGCTGTGCTCTGATCAGAAAAATTACTATTATATGATGGCTTTCCTTAGTAGAAACAGGGGAATTTGCTGTAAGCTCGAGGGCAAGGACTGGTTGCCAAACAAAAGCAGCTGAAGCAAGCTTTATTGGAATTGACTCTCGGGCAAAATTCCCAGTTCCCCCATACAGGTCAGGGTAGGAAGGGACCCAGAGATAATTGCATGTGGCCTGGGATGCTTGGGGTCTTTATAGGCTGGAATAGGCAGGGGTCCTGCTGAGTGATAGGTGAAAGTAAAGGTCAGTGGAGTTTATCTGCCCCTGTTGGATTGGTTGCTGTTTGGTTTCCTGCCCGCTGCCTCAGTCATTTTGCTCTCTCTCATATAGCCGCTAAAATTCTGACCTAACACTTGCATGATGAAAAAAAAATCAAGGAGCACTCACATGTTTTCACTAGGTTTATATTAGAGGTGAAATTAGAATTTTTCTCTTGGAATGGCTTGCAGAAAATATCACTTGAACTAGATGGGTGCAGTGTTTGGTTTTGTTTTTGGTATGGTAAAAGTGAAACATTTTGCATGTGACAATTGAATGTCACCCTGGAGCCAATTCATCTAATGTAAGAGATGGCTTAGAGCAAAATCGGTTAGGATTGTAAAGGAAGGAAGTCAAAGTTCTTAAAAAACTCCAGTGGCATCGAATGAATTGGAAGAAATGTATTTTCAGGCAAAAACTGAAGGAACACTAAATAAAATGAGAGTTCTGAGAGTCACTAAGATGAATGAAGCATATAAAAGGTAAAACAGCATACTATCCTGAGACTCCTAAGCAGGCCGTGAGCAGCACACATGGCAAAGACCAGATCCCAGACCAAAGGAGAAGATCTCATTCTGGTGTACATTAAGCATTTGCCTTTATTTATGAAGTGGTACTTTTATTATTAAAAATAAAATTTCAAAATTAAAACATACATTTCTTAATTTTATTCATAGAATAAATGTTTTAAAGAGGCATTATTAAAATATATGGAGCATAAGTGGGAGCCCAATCAATAACAGAAATTTCTATCTTTAAGTTGTTTCTGCACAGGAGCTCATCCCTGTCACCTCACAGGGACATCTCTTCATAGTTTTAATCTTTGTGCTAGATCACTAATATCAACTTAAACCTGTAGCAATAACATTCTGAGTTCTTACAGTTTGGGAAATGTCCTGAGTAGCTCTTCCACTGGGGTTATTTATATCCCACTGTCCTTGTAGAAAGCAGTTTACAATTTTGTAGACACAGAAGTTAATGTGTACAAAATAATAGCAGTGGCAATCAAGTCTGTTTGTAGCAATGCAGACTATTTCCAGGGAAATGCAATTGATTGTTCCCCTATGTGTGTTTACTAATTGTGTCAGTGCTCTAGCCAGTCTCCATTCATGTTGGCATTTCTGATCAGACTAAAACTGTGTGGTGCTTTGTGTTCCTTCTAAACTAACCATCACATCCTATTAATGCTACCTGAAATTCTGACTTAAATACCCTGTTCCATATATTTTATTTGTATGAATCATTATGTTATCTTTTTAAAATTTACTGTTTTACAAAATAAACTTTTCTGAGACAATATCTTTTGTCTTTACATTGCCTTCCCTATTTTCTCACATTTGATTTCTTGTTTTCTGTTCTCACAGTTTCTAATTTCTGTCACCCCAGTTTTGTTTTAAAGGGAAATCTTCCCCTCCACTGTTACTTCTTCTCAGTGACTGAAACTGCTCTTATGAAGACTGTGACTGACTTTCATCTTGATACTTCTAGGATTTCAGCAAAATGATCCCTCCTTTTTCACCAAGACATTTACATTTTCACATGAAGTAGAGGTCACGCCGTACTCTCCTAGTTTTCTTGCTACATTTCCAAAACCCTCTCTCAATTCCCTTTCTGGGCTCTTGATCATCTCATGACGTTCTCTATAATGGAAAGTTGCAGGGTGCTGTATCCTTTAAATTTTGAATACTGCATTCACTCTCATGGTTTGAGGTACTCCCCATGGTAGAGGATTCCAGAATTCTTGTAGCTCCACTCAGATCACTTCTTCCAACTCACATATCAATCACTGCTCACTGATTACTTGAATACCTCCTGTCCCTGCTCCCTTGTGAACTTGCCTTTCCACTTTTGTTTTAAACTGAACAAAGTCATTCCAATCAAGGTCTAAGCCCCAGAATGCTGCACATTGTTTGGACACCCTTTGCCTCTCCACTGACTGGTCCTGCTAATTCCCACCTCCTTCATTCTGACTACCATTCTTGGTTTGCTCAATTTCCTAAATGTCCTCTTTGTAACTTTCCCTGGAATTTTCTTCTTTCAGGTGTATTTTCTTGGCTATTCAATTTATTTTCTGGATTTGAACTAAAAGTCAACTTTTCTGGTCAACCTGTATAAAATTTCCACACACATTCACATGAATACTTGTTCACCATAAACTTAACAGTATCTCATATATTATGTGTTATGTGTTTACTTTATTTAATTACTGTCAATTATAATAATAAGCTCAAAGAAGGCAGAGAATCAGTGATGTTTTTAGTCTGCAGAATAAAGTTTGACATGTAGTAAAAAGTCAATTATTATTTGTTAAATGAATAACAAAAATACATTGACAAAATATAAAAAATGGGGTATTACCTAAAATAAGGGCATATTCTCATACTTATTTTCAGAAATATTTCCAGATCTAAATTCTCCTTCAAAAGTTCTCTATTCCAAGCCAGTATTTTTTTTTGTTTAATGAAAGTAATATTTATTATAGAACATTGAGAAAATAATAATAACCAGAAAAATCACTCATAGGTTAGGCCCAGACTGACACTTTATACTTCTGTTTACCAAGCAGGCAAGCCCTATTTTGGGGTTCATATTTTGCAAACTACTATACATGATGCCAGCACCTCATCCAAATTTTGACTAATTTTTTACTACTATCAGAATCCTGAGATTGTTTGCGCTGGCAATTCACCAGTCTCCCTTACAGCTGGGGAGCTGTTGGACACAACTATGAGCCAATTAAACCTAAAATATAGTTTGTTATATAATTTTTGGAAACTTTTGCTTCCTTATTAGCTTTTTTTTTCTTTTTGTTTTCTTTCTTCATTCCTGTGGTCCTGAAACCTGCAACACTCATTTTGCAAGCATAAAGACAAAAGACTCAAAACAAAAAAAAAAAAAAACAAGGTAGAGCAAGAATGTGGAAGAGATCTTGATCTTGGATGGATGATTCAAACAACTCTTGCAGGGACTATATCATTCAAGCATCTATATCATTATTTAAAATAATCCCTTCATCACCCTCACAGAGAGCACAGGGTCCTGTTTCAAATGCTTAATAGATGAACTAGTGTCAAGAAACCCATAGAGGCTTGGGTTATCAGCTGCATATGGAGTATCATTGCTGTATTAAATCCATAATGTACCTAATAGCTCTCCATAATCTTTACAAAAAACGCTTACTATTTTGTTGTAAATATTATATAGATTGATTTCATCAAGTCTTCATGTCTACAATCAACTAAGTTTGAAGTATGGATTTGTGTGTAATAGAGGAGAATTGGTTACCTCAATGTTAAAACACATATTTCTTTACTAACCTTATTATATACAGACTTGAAGGAATGTAGAAGAAAAACTGAGCAGTCAGCAGAGTAATCTTTATTATTTTTAGATCACAGTCTATCGTTATAACTATAAAATGAGCCATAAACAGAACCGAGTTCACAGCCTCAAATTTGGATAGAAATAATCTTACTCTCACTCACAGAAAGTATAAGATATGTATATTCTATATATTATGTGCACATATACATTTTATATTTGGATATATATGTATTCTGTGTAGTGTGTTTATATATACTGTGTAGTGAATATGTGTGTGTGGTGCAGGTTCTAACACTTTTTCTCCTTGTTTCCACTAACTCATTCACTAAGGCCACTGTGATTAGAATATGATATCACTGAAAGTGGTCCTGAGGACATGTGATGTGGCTGATGCTTTGTGATTGTCAGGAAGTTAACTTTTCAACACAAAAGATCCATTTATCATCCAAAGTATATCTATTCTTCCCGAGCCCTACCACCCTTATTGTGAATTAGCATTCACATATCAGGGAAAATATTTGGCCTTTGATTCTTTGGGATTGGTTTATTTTGTTTAGTATGATTTTCTCTAGCTCCATCAATTTACCAGCAAATGCCATAATTTTATTCTTCTTTAAGGTTGAGTAATATTTCATTGCATATATATGTGCCACATTTTCTTTATACATTCATCTCTTGAAGGACTCATAGGTTGGTTGCATAGTTTGGATATTGTGAATTGAGCTGCTATACACTTTAATGTGGCTGCATCACAGTATGCTGATTTTAAGTCCTTTGGGTATAAACCAAGGAGTGGATCAAATGGTGGTTCTATTCCAAGTTGTCTGACGAACCTCCATAATGCTTTCCATAATGGTTGCACCAATTTGCAGTGCGACCAGCAGTTTGAATGTACATTTTCCTCACGTCCTTGGCAACACTTATTTTTGTTTGTATGATTGATAATTGCCTTTCTGACTGGAGTGAGATGAAATCTTAGAGTAGTTTTGATTTGTACTTCTCTAATTGCTAGAAATGACATGCATTTTTTATATGTTTGCTGAAGGACTGTATTTATTTTTCTGTGAAATTTCTGTTCAGTTCCTTAACTATTTATTCATTGGGTTATTTGTTGTTTTGCTGTTGAGTGTTTTGAGTTCTTTATATATCCTGGAGATTAATGCTCTATCTGAAGTTCATGTGGTAGAGATTTTCTCCCAATCTATAGCCTCTCTTCTCAAATTATTGTTTCCTTTGGCAAGAAGAAGCTTTTTAGTTTGAATTCATCCCATTTATTTTTGTAAATTTTTAAGTTTGTTCTAATTTGTTGTACATGAAAGAAGAATTCATTATACATTTTCATAGATCATACATAAATGGAGTGTAATTTCTCATTTTTCTGATTATACTTATTGTAGGATCACATCAGTCATGCAGTCATATGTGTACTTGAGGTAATAATTTCCTTTTTACTCTAATATCCTTTCTACCATCCCATTTATTGATTCCCAATTTTACTACTTCTTGCACTTTACAAGTCTTGTTAAGAAAATCAGTTTCTAAGCTGACATGGTAAAGAATTGGGCCTATGTTTTCTTTTGTTAGGCAAAGGGTTTTGATTCCAGTGCCTGTCTTTGGTCCACTTTGAGTTGATTTCATGCAGGTTAAGAGATAATGCTTTAATTTTATTTTGCTACATATGGATTTCCAGTTTTCCCAGCACCATTTGTTGAAGAGGCTATCTTTTTCTCTAATGTTTGTGTCTGGTGCCTTTGTCTAGTATGAGGTAACTCTATGCATGTGGGTTTTTCTATGTGTCTTCTATACTGTACCATTGGTCTACATGTCTGTTTTGGTGCCAATACCATGCTGTTTTTGTTACTATGGCTCTGTAGTATAGTTTAATGTCTGGTATTGGGAGGCCTTTTCTTTCAGTCTATTTTTTAAGGATTGCTTTGGCTATTCTGGGTCTCTTATTTTTCCAAATAACTTTGTGATTTCTTTTCCTAACCTCTATCTCTTTATTGAATTTTCTTTCACCTCCTGACATTTATATTTGACTTCATTCCTTAAATCATCCTTTATGTCACAGACCAGTTTCAGTAAATAGGTTTAATACTCCTTCTCTGACATTTCTTCTACTGTGTTGTTGATGGATTCTATTATCTGAGAATTTTGGTTTGTTTGGGGTGATTTGTTCCCTTGTTTTTTCATGTTTTTCATGTGTCTTCCCATCTAGCAGTGTCGATCTGATGCAGTATAATTTATACTATAGACTTATAGTCTCTCTGAAGATTTCCAATACCCCGCCTTTAAGTGGTAGACCAATATTAACAACATCCACTGCAAACAATGTATAGCCTTAAATCAAATAGCTCTTATTAAGATGTCTATAGTTTTGTCTCAATGAACAATGGTGTGTTCAATTATTTCCTATGATATATATGGTAAATTTGCAAAAGGGTTTACAATTTCAAATGGTGGGCAGAGAGAGAACAAAAGTGACATAGGATGTGATTTTTGTGAAGCCTAAGGAGAGAAGATAGAAATAAAAAATTATAGGAGGAGTGAAAATGGAATTAATTGAGGTTGGCTGTCAGCAGGAGAAAAGAGAGGAGAACCCAGGGAAACAGATAAGTGAGAAGTGAAATACACACACACACACACACACACACACACACACACACACATACATATATATATATATATATAAAGTTAATAGTAATAGTAATACTAATAATAATAAAATAAAAAGAAAACAAGGTAAAAATAAAAGAATACACAACAAATCTGTAATATACTATTCAGACATCCCAGTCTCAATAAAGTGATGCATGAAGATTATTAAGTTTCAAAAATAGTAGAGATGTTATAGATAAAAGAAAATTAAAAGAGGAACTCAAAGGAAAGTTGAATTGTTTCCACTGGAGTTCAAAAGTTTTTCAACTTCCCTTCTAAGTTGAAGGGTGGGGTTATCTAGGGTTTGAGGCTAGCTCCACTATCATGTTGATTGTGGTTGCTATGGTGATAGACTTAGTCCCTGAAGGTAGAACTACTGGAAGTAGGGTGTAGGCTTAGGAATGCTCTCTGCTTGGAGCCTATTGGTCTGGAGATTTTAAGTGCACTTCAAAGAACCTGCAGTTGCTGGTCCACATTGAAAGACTGTACCCCATGAATCTATTTTGGCATCTGCTGTGTAGTGTTTGGACTTATTCTTAGCCCACTACCATGCCTACAGACCCCAGGATTCCTGATCTCTGACTCATTCTCTGAAGTCCTTTTCTCCAGCCCCTGCCCTTTCCAATTACCACTTAGACACTTGTCTCCCCACTGGAGGAGGAGAATAATGTCAGGTGGGTTTCTGTGACATGTATTCTATTGTGTAAATCTCTTTCCCTCCTTGATTTTCTCCTATTCACTTAGGCATACTCTTTGTCATGCAGGATGGCTTTGTCTGGCTAGTTTCTTGAGACAGACTTGGGTCTGCCAATAACTTGCTCCTCCAGTTTCTGGACCTGGGCCAGGGCTGCTAAATTGTCCCTTCCACTGTCCTCCATGTATGCTGAGACAGAGGTGGCAGCTTCCCTCCAGTACATGGATACTGTGCAGCACAGTATTTTTTCTTTTTTTTTTTTTGAGCATTGTCTCTGATTTCTAAGCTCTCTGTACCCTGACAGGCCTCAATCTTCCCCAAAATGAAACTTCCTTTAATTTTTTCTTTTTCTTTTCTTTTCTTTTCTTTTTCTTTTTTTTTTTTTTTTTGTGTGTGTGTGTGTGGTGCTGGGCTGGTCATTGAACCCAGGGTCTTGTGCTTGCAAGGCAAGTACTCTACTAACTGAGCTATATTCCCAGCCCCCTTTGATTTTTTTTTTAATTACTTTTATGTATTCATGTAGGAGCTGTTCTGGTTTGTGTCTCCAGCTGCTGCCATGGCTGTGGAGCTGGAGATCTTTTCCCCTTATTTTATTACACAAGATCTCCTCAGTCCCTTATCTGTTTTGAGTGCCCAGTATTAAATTCCGGTGAAGTCTCCTCTAAATCTTGATCACTCACTCACTTTGTTGAAAAGCCGCCTGCTGAATTTTCCTGGTTAATTGCATGGATCTACCTGGAAAGTGACTCCTCTTCCACCATCTTACCCCTTCTGGTTCATTAGTAATATTTTAATAGATACAGATAACACCATAAAGATACTAGACAAAGGTTCCAACAATATGCAATGGAGAAAAGATAGCCTCTTCAACAAATGGTGCTGGGAAAACTGGAAAACCATATGCAATAGAATGAAATTAAACCCCTATCTCTCACCCTACACAAAACTGAACTCAAAATGGATCAAGGACCTTGGAATCAGACCAGAGACCATGCATCTTATAGAAGAAAAAGTAGGTCCAAATCTTCAACTTGTTGGCTTAGGATCAGACTTCCTTAACAGGACTCCCATAGCACAAGAAATAAAAGCAAGAATCAACAACTGGGATAGATTCAAACTAAAAAGCTTTCTCTCAGCAAAGGAAACTATCAGAAATGTGAAGAGAGAGCCTACGGAGTGGGAGAATATCTTTGCCAACCATACCTCAGATAGAGCGCTAATTTCCAGAATCTATAAA
Source organism: Sciurus carolinensis (assembly GCF_902686445.1). Lineage (NCBI taxonomy): Eukaryota > Metazoa > Chordata > Mammalia > Rodentia > Sciuridae > Sciurus > Sciurus carolinensis. Next base: position 27,763,251 of record NC_062223.1, on the reverse strand, counting down.
GAACTCAAAAAACTCTACATGAAGAATACAAAAAATCCAATCAACAAATGGGCTAAGGAAATGAACAGACACTTCACAGAAGAAGATGTACAAGTAATCAACAGATATATGAAAAAATGTTCAACATCCCTAGTAATAAGGGAAATGCAAATCAAAACTACCCTAAGATTTCATCTCACCCCAATTAGAATGGCGATTATCAAGAATACAAGCAACAATAGGTGTTGGCGAGGATGTGGTGAAAAAGGAACACTCATACATTGCTGGTGGGGTTGCAAATTAGTGCAGCCACTCTGGAAAGCAGTATGGAGATTCCTCAGAAAGCTTGGAATGGAAACACCATTTGACCCAGCTATCCCACTCCTTGGCCTATACCCAAAGGACTTAAAATCAGCATACTACAGAGATACAGCCACATCAATGTTCATTGCTGCTCAATTCACCAAAGCCAGATTGTGGAACCAACCTAGATGCCCTTCAGTTGATGAATGGATAAAGAAACTGTGGCATATTTATACAATGGAATATTACTCCGCAATGAAGAATGATAAAATTATGGCATTTGTAGGCAAATGGTTGAAATTGGAGAATATCATGCTAAGTGAGATAAGCCAATCTCAAAAAACTAAAGGACGAATGATCTCGCTGATAAGCGGATGAGGACATATAATGGGGGGTGGGAGGGGCTAGCATTAGGTTTAGGGTTAGGTTTAGAGTTAGGCTAAGGAGAGCGGTAAGAATGAAGGAAAGAAGGACTGTGTAGAGGGAAAAGAGGGGTGGGAGGGGTGTGGGGGAGGGGAAAAATAAAATAAACATCATTACCCTATGTAAACGTAAAAAAAAATAAAATAAAAAAAACAATAACAAAAAGCATCAGACATACGTTAAGTCCTCGACTTCTTATTCAAGTGAAAGGACAGCTTGCGTTCATAGTTTTAGTTGTATTGATTTGAGAGACCTGGTCACTTATTCATTGGATGTGTGTGGTATCATAGATTTTTTTTTTTAAATTTTACTTCACTTTATCCAGTTTTTGTTTTGTTTTTCATTTTTAAAAATGACAAATAATAATACATATATGGTGCTTTGAATCACATAAAACCATTTAAGTTTTCTTTCCCTATGGAGCTATTTCTTATTGTTTAATCTTCTGTTCAGCTTTCCTCTATATTTTTAGCTACATTTTAATAATTTTATTTATTCTATATCTCTGATCTTGATTTATTATTTTACCATGCCAAGCTCTATGAACCCTATGGTGTGTGTGTGTGTGTGTGTCTGTGTGTGTGTGTGTGTACTTGAGTATGTGTATATGGTTTGTATTACATGGGAGTAAATTAGGTAAGTGTAGTGGGCAGTGAGTAAGAGAAGAATCAAGTTTGGTTCCAACAAGTGGATTTTATCCAAGCAATGCACACTCAACTTAACATTCCTAATAATAACAAGTCACAAATACATTGAATATTCAGTCTCTTGTTCACCTAGAATCCAATTCCCATGAACTTACTCCATGCAAAATCTCTTAGTCGAGAAGTCAGTCAGCAAGACTGAGGGGATTCTTCTCAGCCATAGCCTCTCTCAGCTCCTCAGATGTCTTTGGATGTCCCCAGGTGTCCAGTAAGCTGGAGGCTGGGTGGCAGTCATCACTGTGGGAGAGGTGGTCAGACTTCTGGCCTCAGTGACAATGTTGATCAGCAATCAGCAATAGTGTGGACAGCAGCCGGGGCAGTCAAGAGACAGGGTGACATGGAGTCCTCTGGTCACGGTGCTGCTGACAGTTTGCTCCAAAAGTCCAGGAGTTTAAGTAGTGATTTTCAGCCCAGTCATGCTCTGGTCTTCATTGAAAAAGACCAGAACACGACTATACTAGGAGCCACCACTCAAATCATAGATAAATTTTCATATCAGCATTGTTCAGGAGTGTCATCCTGCCACATAGCAAGTTTGTCACCAGGCACCTTTATTTTAGTTTTACAAGTTCAGGCAAATACCAAATACAGCTTAGTATTACTACATAACACACAACTATAGCAATTCCTATTATTTCCTTGTCTCATTACAGTCACATATACTCTTCAAATAATAGCACAATCAAAAGCAAAATTAACTCTGAAGTGGAAAAAATACATTTAAAGATTTCTTGCCGGAAGAAAGTGAAGCCAGAATTGGGGACAGGCAGTTAGTGTGCTCACTTCTTGGGACTTTAGAACATCACCCATGGCACCCTTCTCTCTCCCAGGATAAATCTGTATTATCACCTTTAAATGAAACCTGCTTAATATGCTTGCCTTGGCATGCTTCTCTGATGTTATACTTCAACACCTGAGGAAGCCGAACTCACTGTTCCATCTGCTGTCCACTCCATAACTGATTGCTGAACAACCATTGTCACTGAGACCAGATGACTGAACACCTCTCCCGTGGCAACAACTGCCACCCAGCCTCCCACTTATCGGACATCAGAGGACATCCTAAGACATCTCAGGAGCTGAGAGAGTCTATGATTGAGAAGAATCCCCTTGGTCTTGCTGACTGACTTCTTGGCTAAGAGACGTTGCATTGAGTAAGTCCATTGGGATTGGACTCTAGGTGAACAAGGGAGTGAATCATCAATGTTTTTGTGACTTGCTATTATTAGGAATGTTGAGTGTGCATTGCTTGGATAAAATCCACTTGTTGGAACCAGACTTGATTCTTCTCTTACTCACTGCTCATGACAACTTGTCACCAGTAAACTATCGCGTTCCCTCTGCCCGCAGAGAGAGACACGACAAACGTCTGAAGCTTTGGAAGTTTATTGCGTACAGTCTTCCTTCCTTTCCTTCTTATCTATCCCTTTCTCTCGCTCTCTTTCCCTCTCCTGCACTTTACTCTTCTCCCGCTCGGCTCTCGCCTGCTCTGGCCGCTTCGTTTCTCCCGCCCGGCTCACGCCCGCTTGCACGCCTCTACTCCCAGCTTCTACTCCTACTTTCAGTTTCTTCCCTCAGCTTCTGCCCTCAGCTTCTGCCCCCACTCCCAGCTTCTTCCCCAGCTTCTTCTTACTCCCAGTTTCTTCTTCAGAGGCCGCTTCAGCTTCTGCCCCCACTCCCAGCTTCATTTGCTACTCCCCTGCCCATCAAGCTTATATACACCTCAACCAATCAGGGGAGAGCACACGAGGTAAACGGCGGACAGCTGCAGGCATAGAATAGGTACACGAGGGGGGCATGCTCTAATCACATCGTTAACTAGCCAATCATTGGAATTCGCTGGTTGTTTACTGTATAGCTGGCCGCTTTTGGCTCAGCGTCAGGTGCCATCTTGACCGTGCCCAAGGCTGGGGGTCCTGGAAACCCCGACAGATCCCCCTTCTTTATTATTAAACTAAGGCTCGGGACCGTGTCTGTCTTAGGTTGAGTGGTCAGCATATGTCCTTACCCGTCATCAGAGCCTGCAGAGCATGCTGCAGCTCCTGTCTTAGGTTGGTACATAGCCACCTCCTTCATTACCCGTCTTTGACTACCGGTCCAGCATCAAGAGCCATACTAATGGGGGGCTGTCGGCCTTTAGGGCGGTCATGGCCTGATGAAAGATAATTTGATCTCTCTATTGGCTAGCTTGTAGATGCATGCCAAAATGAATGAAGAGAAGGAGGCCAAGGCAGAGGAGTACCACCATAGCTCCTAAGCCTGCCTGCTGTTTGACAAATCTATAAACAGAAGAAAAACCATATAGCCATATTAAATACAGAAACAATATACATCCCAGTAGAGTTACAATACGGGCAACACAAACAGCTCCCAGGGAATAAACGCATCCCAGTCCCAAAAGTTCTTGCAAGGTATCCACTTGTTCTTATAATGAGTCCACTCTCTGATAGAGTCTCTATGGTCTGCAAGGCTGCAGCTGCATTTTCGGCCAAATGATCGTTGTTATGGTTGTGTCAATGCTGCTACTGCAAGGACTGTGATGACAATGATCACGGCTGTTTCAATGTCAAAGCCTCTCCTGCTTCTCGACAATAGCACTGGCAATTCTACATCTGCAACAGAAACTAGGACTGGTAGGAAGATAGAAATGTGCAAATTGCACGGGTGGCAAAAGAACCATTCCAGCATTGTGAGAGATAGCACACAGTTAGTGAACAGTTAAGAGGTGTTATTAGAAATGTTAGTTGGTAGAAACATAAAAGGGAGGAAATACACAAGCTGACGTGGGAGGAAAAGCAATATCACAGCTAGGGTCAGCAGAACGAGTTGCTCTACTCTGGGTCTGATTTGTAGTATGATTCCAACGGCAAAGTGCAAAAATTCCTCCTGTTAAAGCAAAGAAAGACTAGAGATATCCTTGTCACCAAAAACAGCACGACCTGAAAAAATCATCAGTAGAATTGACAGGCTTGTAGAGGAATTGGTGAAAAACAAGAAAAGGAAGGATAAAAAGTGTGTTAGTTAGAAATGAAAAATATGGCCAGGCTAACAATGGCCCATAGGTTCCGGGTTTGCCTTTCCGTCTGAGTTTTTGTTATTGGAGGGAGGCTCAGGCTCGCCATTGCGAGGAGGAGCAGCATCACTTGCATGCTGCTTTCCCTCAACAGTAACCAATTTGCACTCGTTAGCCCAACGTGTTTCCCTTCTGCGCCTTGGGCAAAGTCCTAGGGCATAAGGTGTAACAGATTTTACTATAGTTATCTCTTGTCTTTTGTTAGGGCATTATCTCCTTGCTGCTGATTTTGTGCATCTATTGAATCGTATTGGCCTTCTCATCTCAACATTTCTATCGGGAAACCTTGCCACTATGTTTCTGCAAGCAGTTTCAACAGCTATTTCTTGCCACTGAGCTCTCCAATTAGACATTGTCCTCCAGATAACACTGCTCTGCATACCTGTTTCCAAATAGTCTTAACTGCCTCTTTAAAGTTTTTTCAATGGTTGATGGTATCTCCATTTGCTCCTCAAATACGGGCAGGTTCTGCAAATTTTGAAGCTCTTTTTATTAGGCTTAGGTTTCTCCTACCTTTTTCCCTTGTTCTTAAGTTTTCACTACCACTTGGTTATTCCTTTTGGGGGTTCTTTATGTTAGACTTAGTTCCCTTTTTTCCCTTGTTCTTAGATTTTTTGAGCAATTATTTTTTTTTTCTAGGTCACCACCACTCAATTTTTCCTCACTTTATTCTCTTTAAGCATTCTTTTCTGTTACTATTAGATCCTGTTCATGAAGATCCCCCTTGTGGCACACTGAGCAGCTTTTCTTCTATAAACCCTGGGCTTATTTCTACTAGGGTTTGAACATATGATCATAAAGTGGTTTCCTTGTTTTCTAGTCCTTCCCCAGTGTTTCTACTGTAGGGTATTCAAAAAGCCCTCATCCAAAAACCAAGGGGAAATCCTTTCCACAGTATCAAGAAATACTTTAGCTGTTTTTTCCTTTAATGGCGTCCCATGGTTTTTTAATAGCTCCCTGAGGGGTTGCTGCATTCTGAATTTAGACGTTTCAGACCCCATTGTTACTAATTTGAATAGCTTCAGTTATGGCAGTTACAATAACAAACAGTGGCCTAGCTGCCAGGAGCAACGAGATTACTGAGAGGAAAACTATCAAGTGTGCCTTAGAACCCTAATTGGACCGCTTCAAGCATGTTTCTACTTTCACTTTAATTGGACCGCGTTCCACGCGTCAGGACCGCTGATGGCATATCCCAATACCTTTTAACCCGCGTTCCACGCGTCAGGACCGCTGATGGCGTATCCCGATACCTTTTAACCCGCGTTCCACGCGTCAGGACCGCTGATGGCGTATCCCGATACCTTTTAACTTTTTTATAACCGGTTTAACTTATATAAAAAAAAACTTTTTTTAGATATCTTACCTTGTTTTCTTTATAAGGTTTTCATCTTCCCGGGTTTCGGCACCAGTTATCACGTTCCCTCTGGCCGCAGAGAGAGACACGACAAACGTCTGAAGCTTTGGAAGTTTATTATGCACAGTCCCTCTCCTACACTTCTCTTACTCCCAGCTTCCGCGCACTCCCAGCTTCTCTTCTCTCAGCTTCTTCTCTCAGCTTCTTCTCTCAGCTTCTGCGCATTCCCAGCTTCTTCCGCCCCCAGCTTCTTCCGCCCTGCTTCAGCCTCTGCTTCCTCTACTCTCCCACCCACCAGGCTTATATACACTTCAACCAATCAGGGGAGAGTACACGAGGTAAACGCGCGGACAGCTGCAGGTATAGAATAGGTAAACGAGGGGGGCATGCTCTAATCACATCGTTAACTAGCCAATCATTGGAATTCGCTGGTTGTTTACTGCACAGCTGGCCGCTCTTGACTCAGTGTCAGGCGCCATCTTGACCGTGCCCAAGGCTGGGGGTCCTGGAAACCCCGACAGTAAACAGCAGCATCATAAATAAAATTATTTATAATAAATATTTAAAATATATTTCTTATAAAAATATGTAGCCACCTATGGTCACAAAGAGATTCCTAATAACCCTTCAGTCTCAGTGACATTGAATAAATCAGGAGTGATTCTTTTATGAGACCATTAAAAATTATACATACACATGGGCCTTTAAAATATATTCTAAGTTAAAATTTTAGAACAGTAGTGTAGAAGGAGGTTGACATTTTTCACATCAGAAGGATTTTCCTATATTGCAGATTCACTAAAAAGTTTATTCCTATAGTTGTATTGAAGGAAAAATTAAAGATAGGTGGTCAGTGTAGGTAAGTAATTGGGCTGGATATAGAGAAGATGGAAACCTACTCCAGGGAATTGAAATGTTAATTCCTCCAGGGCCCTTCCTTCACCCTTACTCCTGCTTCAACCTGTTGCTAAGGTAATCTGTCCCAGGAATTGTTCCTCCCTGCAGTGAGTTGTAGAAGTTGTTAATTAGCCTCATGGGCTGCTCCTTTCCTGCCTGGATCACTCTACCTTTGGCCCTTCCTCCTCGCCCATTTGCTTCTCACCTTTTGACCATCCTGCTGACATCTCCTGGGCTTAGTTATATACTCAGTAAGGAGAGCGATAAGGGAGAAGAGAGCAGGAGAACAAAGAAAATCTAAAATGTATAAAAGGGCAGGTGCTCCCACTTTTTGGGATACCAGGACACCAGTTATGACTCCATTCTTCCTCTTCGGGGAAGTCTGTATTACTATTTTTTTAAATAAACTTGCTTTCCACACTTGTCTTGGCGCTTCTCAGGTGTTGAATCTTCACATCTGGAAAGCAGAACTCCTCACTGATAACCAGTAGTATCAGTATCACAGGAAAGACAATATATGATGAAACTCCAAGTTTTAAATATTAAATAACATATACAGCATTCCAAATATGCATTTTCAATGAGATATTGCAATGCAAGTATAAAATGTACTTTTGCTTTGACCATAAAATAAAGAAAAAGAAAAGAAATCAGATATGTGTGCTTCGGATGGTAACATTTTTTGTTCACAGTAGATTATATGTTATATACATATCATTTGGTACCTATTACTATAAGCATACCCTATTAGAAAGGGGTCAAAAAATAACAAAGTGCTCATAATACCTGAGTTGGACAGGAGATTGGAGGAAGATCTAGTTTAAAAAAGTATTTCAGTAAAATTTGAAAACGTCTTATATTCTTTTTCTTTTAGGTTTTATAGTTATACATTGTAGTTGGGTTCATGACAACATACTTCTACATACATTAACATTAATTTCAATTCAAAATTTCCCCTTTTTCCTCCCTTTCTTCACCCCAGAACTCCCTCCCCTTTCCCATTCTCTTTCTTGTACTCTATTCTGTCTTCTTTTTGATCATCTATTAACTTATATTTGATTGGTTCTTTATGTTCTCCTATCCTTCCCTCCCCCTTTCCTTTATTTTCCTGCATGGGAGAAAAAAAACTTGACCTCTGAGTTTCTGAGTTTGGCTAATTTCACTTAGAATGATATTCTCCACTTTCATAAAAATATGTGTTATATTCTTGATGCATTAAAAATGAAGTTCTGAAAACCTTTACCTTAGGAGAAGGTCTATTCACACTGGCATAAAATTTGGCCTTAACAATTGTGTTCTGGTGTAGGCAGGAGGCACTGTTGTATTCCCAGGGCAGCATTATGACCCAGAGAGTTGATCAAGATGATGAGTCAGTTGCAGGGGTATCTTAGAAATTCAGTGTTCTTTGAACAATTACACGCCACCACATTGCCATTACCTAAATGTTCACTTGCCTTCATGAGATTTTCCACATGTACCTAAACAAAAGTCAAAATCAAATAAATAAACTAAATTTCATAGATACATAAGAAAGATGTACATTAGAATGAAGCCACATAAGGGGGGTATTTTAATCAGCCTTTTCACTACTGTGACTAAAAGATCTAACCAGAACAATTTTAGAAGAGGAAAAGTTTATTAGAGGGCTCACAGTTTCAGATGTCTCAGTCCATAGAAGGCCAGCTCCAGTCCTCAGGGCTTGAGGTGAGGCAGAATATCATGGCGGATACATGTGGCAGAGGGAACCCACTCACATGATGATCAGGAAATAAAGGGACTTCACTCACCAGATGCAACTATATACTCCAAGGCCAAGTTCCCAAAGGCCTCACCTCTTCCAGTTACCACTCAGGCAATTCCATCAGAGGATTAATTCACTGATTGGGTTAAGGTTTTCAGGATCCAATCATTTCTTCTCTGAACTTTCTTGCATTGTCTCATATGTGAGCTTTTAGGGGACACCTCACATTCAAACCATACCAGGGGCTTTATCACTTCATCATCTCTATATTTTTTATGGATATAATGCAATGGTGTTCCATACTCTTCTATGCTCAATGACTACTGAGGAGAGAAGATGTTTGCATTCTACTGTACTTATGGCAACATCATCACCACTGTGAACCATGAAGTATTTTCCTGGAACACCCCAATAGGTACTATTTTCATTTACTTTCATCTCCCTCTCTACCAGTATTCCTTACCTATGGAGTAGTGCCCATGTTCATCTACCACTGCTGTGCATCTTCCTTATTTCAATCTTCTTCCCTTAGATTGTAGTGCTCTCAGAGGAGTTTTGCAAATTTCTGTCTTCCATGAAGTCCTGCTGTTCGTTAGATACTGACTGTGGCAATGATACAACTAATTTCCTGCAACTATTAAGAATAACTATGTTATTTCCAAGTGCAATTCTTTCTTGCTTTGCTAAATCTTGTACAAATTAGGTATATTCAGTTGCCCATTTTTCTTCTCTAGGCATTTTGGATGTCACTTATTTAAATGAGAATTAAAAATCCTTCTCTAATTCTGTCTGAACCAGAATCACTTCAAACTTGCAATTAGAAGCTTTGGTTCTCATATTCATTTTAGAAGAGAAGATAAGTCAGTTCCAGATTTACCCATTTCCTTAAACCCATAATTACACAGGATTCTGGATGTGAAGACTTCTCTTTTGACATCCTGGGAGGAGTCTTTATACACAAATGATGCTGAACATAGGAATCTGGAGGAAGGCTGTTCTCTAGAGCATCCTTTCCCTCCCAATTAATAAACATAAACAAATGTGATAATGAATTAAACTTCAATTTGTCTTAGATTGTGGGAAAAAAAAGGTGGCCTTTTGTATTTAATGGTGCTAAAGTTATCTGTGCCATTATTAATACAGTAAGAAACAATAGTTGTAGAGTCCTGGTTATTATTTTTAGTACCATTCTTCAATAGAAATCTAAGGGCTTCTTGATGAAATGAGTGATTTTAAGTCTGGGGTACAAGTTATAAGATCTATTGAACAGTATGTGGTAGCACAAAGTAGGGAGTTATAAAATGCTCGTAAACTAATGAACATATACAAAAAGGAAACTGGAATCAATGAATAGAATCCATCAAAATCAAACCATAAGTGAGTAACACAATATTGAAATATAGCCTAAACCATAAAATAAATATCCATGGGTGCCCAAGTATATAAAAAATTGAGTAACTAACTAAATAAGAAAGCATAAAACACCTCCCATGAAAAACTTCCAAATGATTTTACAAGTTTTACTACTTTAGGTACTTTATATAAATAGAATCATACAGCATTAGACTTTTTGTGAATGGACTTTTCTTAACATAATGTTCTTAAGCTTTACCCATGTGGTAGCAAGTATTGGGACATCCTTTTAATACTGGATAACATTCCATAGTATGTATATATCACATTTTTAAATTCATTCATTTGCTGTAGAATACTTGAATTATTTGTGTGTGTTGGCTATTGAAAATAATGCAAATAAATGTACATGATTGTACATATATATCTCTTAAAGTCCATGAGTTCAATTCTTCTGTGTTTACACATAAAAATGGAATGGTGGATCACCTAGTAGTTCTAATTTTTTAAGAAGAAATATCAGGGTTCAAGATGGCGGACTAGAGGGCGGCTGCATTTCATGTTGCTCCAGGACTCAAGATTCAAAAGAGGAGATAGTGACTTGGGACCAACTCAAAGCCGCCGGGTGAGTTTCTCCCATAGGGGAGGCGTCCCGGATGGGGCAGTAGCCCCGGAATCGCAAAGAACTTTGTGAAGTAGAGTGACTCGGTGACACGCCCCTCCCCCACCGGAGCGGTAAAAACGGACAGCGAAGCGGAGCGAAAAAATGGCGGATTGAAGTTTCCAGGACTGCGGGCAGCTTCTCTAACCTAAGGATACTCCTCTGCGAAGGGTGAGGCTCCCAAGTCCAGGAGGGAGGTCCGGGCCCCTGGGAATGTTGCCTGAGAAGGCTGCCCTGTCCAGGCAGCAAGACACACCTCCCCCCGCAGTGAACTCGGAAAGCGGGGAACTTTGCAAAGGAGGTTGCGCGACACACCGCTTGGTTTTGGAGCGATCTGCCAGGGCTCCAGCAGCTGCCAGAGAAAGAGTGGGGCAGCGAGTTGTTTGGATCCAGCAACCGCCTGAGCAACGGGGAGGGGGCTGTCCAGAGGAGGTGGAGGTACGCAGTGAGTGGCTTGGTCTCCAAGCGCCCACTCAGAGCACCGGGTGGCTGCCTGGAGGAAGAGACGAGCGATGGGCCACTGGGGCTTGGAGCATATGTATGAGGCTCCAAGTGACTGGTCAGAGGGCGGGTCGCATAGCCAGGCGATTAGGTGCATAGTACGGTCCAGTCCAGGGACCTAGTCACCTTTTCTTGAATGAACTACACAGAGACAAGCTGAGGGGCGAAGTGAAGTTTCCAGGACTGCGGGCAGCTTCTCTAAGAAGGGACAACATAAGGAGACTCGTCTACGAAGGGTGAGGCTCCCAGGTCCAGGAGGTAGGTCTGGGCCCCTGGGAAGGCTGCCCTGCCCAGGCAGCAAGACACACCTCCTCCCACTGGAACAGTGAACTTGGAAAGTGGGGAACCTTGCAGAGGAGGCCGAGCAGCACACCGCTTGGTTTTTTGGTTTTTTGGAGCAATCTGCCAGGGCTCCGGGGGCTGCCAGAGAAAGAGTTGGGTGGCGAGCTATTTGGATTCAGCAACCGCCTGAATAACGGGGAGGGGGCTGTCCTGAGGAGGTGGAGGTGCGCAGTGAGTGGCTTGGTCTCCAAACGCCCACACAGAACACCGGGTGGCTGCCTGGAGGAAGAGACGAGTGACAGGTCACTGGGGCTTGGAGCATATGTACGAGGCTCCAAGTGACTGCTCAGAGGAGGGGTCGCATAGCCAGGCGATTAGGTGCAAAGCACAGTCCGAGCCGGGGATCTAAACACCTTTTCTTGAAAGAGATACACAGAGACCAGCTGAGGGGTGGAGCGAAGGTTCCAGGAATGCGGGCAGCTTCTCTGAGGAGGGGCCACCTAAGGAGACTCGTCTGCAAAGGGCAGGGCTCCCAAGCCCAGGAGGTAGGTCCAGGCCCCTGGAAACGTTGCCTAGGAAGGCTGCCCTGCCCAGGTGGTAGTTGTGGACTGAGGGGAACCTCTAGGAGGGGAACGGACTAGCAAGACCTCCGCACCGGGTGGGTCTTCCCCGCCGAGTGAGGTTTTCCCACAAAGACGGTAAAACCAGAGACATAGGCCCAAACAGGCATTGCCTCAGCCCGCAGTCTAGTTCCCCTTTGGATGACCATTGGTCAACAAGTAGAGGCACCTCTGCCCTCTAGCAGGGAATATACCCCACCTGAAGACCACCACCCCTAGAGAGGCAGCTACCTAGGGGAACACCGAAGTATCAACTTCCTCTAAGACTTCAGGCTACTGAAGGATAAGAGGGGATACACTAGCAATCTTCAGGGACATTATAAGTCAATACAGGAAATCTGCAACATCTCTGCAGTCCACTGACACCTGAACGACATGAGAAAACAAGGGAAGAAAATGCCTCAAACAAATCTGGATGTTATATCAATAAAATCCAATGACAGCATGGCAGAAGAAATGTCAGAAAGGGAGTTCAGAATGTACATAATCAACATGATAAGGGAAGCAAACGATGAGATGAAAGAGCAAATGCAGGCATTGAATGAACGCACCAATCGACAGTTAAAAGAGCAAATACAGGAAGCAAAAGACCATTTCAATAAAGAGTTAGAGATATTGAAAAAAAACCAAACAGAAATCCTTGAAATGAAGGAACAATAAACCAAATTAAGAGCTCCATAGAAAGCACAACCAATAGGATAGAACACCTGGGAGACAGAACCTCAGATATTGAAGACAAAATATTTAACCTCAAAAACAAAGTCGAACAAACAGAGAAGATGGTAAGAAATCATGAACAGAATCTCCAAGAAATATGGGATATCATGAAAAGGCCAAATTTGAGAATTATTGGGATTGAGGAAGGCTTAGAGAAACAAACCAAAGGAATGAACAACCTATTCAATGAGATAATTTCAGAAAATTTCCCAAATCTGAAGAATGAAATGGAAAATCAAGTTCAAGAGGCTTATAGGACTCCAAATACACAAAATTACAACAGACCCACACCAAGGCACATTATAATGAAAATACCTAACATACAAAATAAAGACAGAATCTTAAAGGCTGTGAGAGAAAAGAACCAAATTACATTCAGGGGGAAACCAATACGGATATCAGCAGATTTTTCAATCCAGACCTTAAAAGCTAGAAGGGCCTGGAATAACATTTTTCAAGCCCTAAAAGAAAATGGATGCCAACCAAGAATCTTATACCAGCAAAACTTACCTTCAGATTTGACGACGAAATAAAATCCTTCCATGATAAACAAAAACTAAAAGAATATACAAAAAGAAAGCCAGCATTACAAAACATTCACAGCAAAATATTCCATGAAGAAGATATGAAAAACAAAGAAGCAAATCAGCAAATGGAGGAGATATACTAAAGGAACTCTCAAATAAAGAGGAACCAAGTCGTGTCAAAAATAAGCAAATAAATGAATAAAATGGGTCAAATGACCGGGAATACAAACCATATCTCAATAATAACCCTGAATATTAACGGCCTGAATTCATCAATCAAAAGACATAGACTGGCAGATTGGATACAAAAGAAAGATCCAACAATATGTTGCCTGCAAGAGACTCATCTCTTAGAAAGAGATACCCAAAGACTAAAGGTGAAAGGATGGGAAAAAACTTACCATGCACATGGACCCAGCAAAAAAGCTGGGGTATCCATCCTCATTTCAGATAAAGTGGACTTCAAGCCAAAGTTAATCAGAAGGGATAAAGAAGGACATTTCATAATGCTTAAGGGAACCATAAATCAGCAAGACATAACAATCATAAATATCTATACCCAAAACAGTGGCTCACCCATGTATGTCAAACAAATCCTTCTCAATCTGAGAAACCAAATAGACCACAATACAATAATACTAGGTGATTTTAACACACCTCTCTCACCACTGGACAGATCTTCCAAACAAAAATTGAACAAAGAAACCATAGATCTCAATAACACAATCAATAATTTAGACGTAACAGACATTTATAGAATATACCATCCAACGAAGAGTGAATACACTTTCTTCTCAGCAGCACATGGATCCTTCTCTAAAATAGACCATATATTATGCCACAAAGCTAATGTTAGCAAATACAAGAAGACAGAGACACTTCCTTGTATTTTATCAGACCATAATGGATTGAAACTAGAAATAAATGAAAGAGTAAAAAACAGAAATTACTCCAACAACCTGGAGATTAAACAATATGCTATTATATGAGGAATGGATAACAGAAGATATTAGGAAGGAAATTAAAAAATTCTTAGAGGTAAACTAGAACAAAGAAACATAGTATCAAAATCTCTGGGACACTATGAAAGCAGTACTTAGAGGAAGATTTATTTCATGGAGCGCATTTAATAAAAGAAGTAAAACTCAAAAAATAAATGACCTAACACTACAGCTCAAAGCCCTAGAAAAAGAAGAACAGATCAACACCAAAAGTAGTAGAAGACAGGAAATAGTTAAACTCAGAGCTGAAATCAACAAAATTGAAACGAAAGAAACAATACAAAAAATTGACAAAATAAATAGTTGGTTCTTCGAAAAAATAAACAAAATTGATAAACCTTTAGCCACACTAACAAAGAGAAGACGAGAGAAAACCCAAATCATTAAAATTCGGAATGAACAAGGAAATATCACAATGGACACGACTGAAATACAAAACATAATTAGAAGCTATTTTGAAAACCTATACTCCAACAAAATAAAAAATTTTGAACACATCAACAGGTTTCTAGAGACATATGAATTGCCTAAACTGAACGAGGAGGACATAAACAATTTAAATAGACCAATTTCAAGTAATGAAATAGAAGAAGTCATCAAAAGCCTACCACCAAAGAAAAGTCCAGGACCTGATGGTTTCTCAGTCGAGTTCTACAAAACCTTTAAAGAAGAGCTCATTCCAATACTCCTCAAAGTATTCCATGAAATAGAAGAGGAGGGAACCCTCCCAAACTCATTCTACGAAGCCAATGTCACCCTGATACCTAAACCAGACAGAGACACATCAAGGAAAGAAAATTTCAGACCAATATCCTTAATGAGCATTGACGCAAAAATTCTCAACAAAATTTTAGCAAATCGCATACAAAAATGTATTAAAAAGATAGTGCATCATGATCAAGTGGGTTTCATCCCAGGGATGCAAGGTTGGTTCAACATCAGGAAATCAATAAATGTAATTCACCACATCAACAGACTTAAAGTCAAGAATCACATGATTATTTTAATAGATACAGAAAAAGCATTTGATAAAATACAGCACCCCTTCATGCTCAAAACACTAGAAAAAATAGGGATAGTGGGAACATTGTAAAGGCCATCTATGCTAAGCCCATGGCTAATATTATTCTTAATGGTGAAAAACTGAAAGCATTCCCCCTAAAATCTGGAACAAGGCAGGGATGCCCTCTCTCACCACTCCTATTCAATATCGTCCTTGAAACTCTAGCCAGAGCAATTAGACAGACCAAAGAAATTAAAGGGATACGAATTGGAAAAGAAGAACTCAAACTATCCCTATTTGCTGATGATATGATTATATACTTAGAGGAACCAGGAAACTCATAAGTGAATTCAGTAAAGTAGCAGGATACAAGATCAATGCTCATAAATCCAATGCATTTTTATACATAAGTGATGAATCTTCAGAAAGAGAAGTTAGGAAAACTACTCCATTCACAATAGCCTTGAAAAAAATAAAATACTTGGGAATCAATCTCACAAAAGAGGTGAAAAACCTCTACAGTGAGAACTACAGAACACTAAAGAAAGAAATTAAGGAACACCTTAGAAGATGGAAAGATCTCCCATGTTCCTGGATAGGCAGTATTAATATTTTCAAAATGGCCATACTACCAAAAGTGCTATACAGATTCCATGCAATTCCAATTAAAATCCCAATGATGTACCTTACAGAAGTAGAACAAGCAATCATGAAATTCATCTGGAAGAATAAGAAACCCAGAATTGCTAAAGCAATCCTTCGCAGGAAAAATGAAGCAGGGGGTATTGCAATACCTGAACTTCAACTGTACTACAAAGCAATAGTAACAAAAACGGCATGGTATTGGTACCAAAATAGACAGGTAGATCAATGGTACAGAATAGAGGACACAGACACAAACCCAAATAAATATAATTTCCTCATACTAGACAAAGGGGCCAAAAATATGCAATGGAGAAATGATAGCCTCTTCAATAAATGGTGCTGGGAAAATTGGAAATCCATATGCAACAAAATGAAAATAAACCCATATCTCTCACCGTGCACAAAACTAAACTCAAAATGGATAAAGGACCTCGGAATCAGACCAGAGACCCTGCATCTTATAGAAGAAAAAGTAGGTCCAGATCTTCAACATGTCGGCTTAGGACCAGACTTTCTCAACAGGACTCCCATAGCACAAGAAATAAAAGCAAGAATCAACAACTGGGATAGATTCAAACTAAAAAGCTTTCTCTCAGCAAAGGAAACTATCAGCAATGTGAAGAAAGAGCCTACAGAGTGGGAGAAAATCTTTGCCAATCATACTTCAGATAGAGCACTAATCTCCAGAATCTATAAAGAACTCAAAAAACTCAACACCAAGACTACAAATAACCCAATCGACAAATGGTCTAAGGAAATGAACAGACACTTTACAGAAGAAGACCTACAATCAACAAACATATGGAAAAATGTTCAACATCTCTAGTAATAAGAGAAATGCAAATCAAAACCACCCTAAGATTCCATCTCACCCCAATCAGAATGGCGATTATCAAGAACACAAGCAACAACAGGTGTTGGCGAGGATGTGGGGAAAAATGTACACTCATACATTGCTGGTGGGGTTGCAAATTAGTGCAACCACTCTGGAAGGCAGTATGGAGATTCCTTAGAAAACTTGGAATGGAACTACCATTTGACCCAGCTATCCCACTCCTTGGCCTATACCCAAAGGACTTAAAATCAGCATACTACAGAGATACAGCCACATCAATGTTCATTGCTGCTCAATTCACCATAGCCAGATTATGGAACCAACCTAGATGCCCTTCAGTTGATGAATGGATAAAGAAACTGTGGCATATATATACAATGGAATATTACTCAGCCATAAAGAATGATAAATTTATGGCATTTGCAAGCAAATGGACGAAATTGTAGAATATCATGCTAAGTGAGATAAGCCAATCTCAAAAAACCAAAGGAAGAATGATTTCGCTGATAAGTGGATGATGATACATAATGGGGCGTGGGAGGGGTTAGTTTTAGGGTTAGAGTGAGGGTTAGGGAGGGGGGCAAGAATGGGGGAAGGAAGGACTGTATAGAGGGAAAAGAGGGATGGGAGGGGTGGGGGGAAGGGGAAAAAATAACAGAATGAATCAACCAATATCACCCTATGTAAATATATGATTACACAAATGGTATGCCTTTACTCTATGTACAAACAGAGAAAGAACATGTATCCCATTTGTTCACAATAAAAAAAAAGAAGAAATATCTTTCATATAAGTCAATCATTTTATATCCCTAGGAACAGATCAGAAATGTTTCTATTTTTACACATCTTTTTCAATTCTTCTTATTCCTTATGTTAAATCGCAGCCACCTGAATGGATTTAATGTTCTATTTCTCTATACTTTTGATTTACATCTCCCTATGAACAAAGATGTTGAGCATTATTTCTTCTGTTCATTAGCCATTTTTTTATCTTCCTTGGAGAAGTGTCTACCTAGTACTTGGCTTATTTTTAAAAATTGAATTTTATTTGATGTTTAGTCATAGGTGTTTACATATGTGTGTGTGTATGTATATATATTTCTGGATATTATCTGTGATCACATATGACTGCATGCATTTCTCCCATTCCATGAGTTCCCTTTTCATTTTATTAATAATACCCTTTGTTATAAAGAAATTCAATATTTAGATGCAAACCAATTTATCTATTTTTCTACTGTTATCTGTATATTTGGTGTTTTATATGAGAAATTATATGAGGGGGATAGTGGTATCCTGCGGTGGTGCTTCACTATGTTCTTTTTGATATTTTTAGAGTTTTAATTCTGACATTTTTTATCTATTTCAAGTTGATTTTGTATGGTATAAAATAATGGTCCAGTTTCATGTTTGACATGAGAAAATTTAATTTTCCCAACATCATATATGGAAAACTCTCCCTTTCCCATCAAACAATCTTAGCACTTCGATGGAAATGATTTGGTGATATCTGACAGGTGTTATTTCTGAGCTCTTTATTTTTTTACATTGGTAATATGTGTCTTTTGTGTTGTGATACATTGTTTTGAATACAATAGTTTCAATTTCTTCTCATTAACATATATTAAATTATAAAAATTTGTGGAATCCACTATGGTATTTCTACAAAAACAACTTTGTGAGTTGACAATAATCACATACCCTCCATTCACCCTCATCCCACAGTGTCACCTCCACTAAACCCATCTCGTTCCTAAGGAAACATCTTTTAGGATATATAATTTTTTTCTGAATAAAATATACATATTTAGTTTCCACATATGAGAGAGAATATACAGTATTTGTCTTTCTATGTGTAGATTATTATTTGTTGGTTTGTTTTAGTGTTTGGCCCTGGGTATTGAATGCAGGGGCAACCTAACCATTGATCTACATCCCCGGCCCTTCATATTTATTTTTTATTTTGAGATAGGATCTTACATAGGGCCTCACTAAATTACTGAGGCTGGTCTTGAACTTGGAATACTCATGCCTCAGTCTCTCAAGTCACTGAAATGAGGTATGAGATTCCAGTCTAGCCTGTCTGGATAATTTTACTTTTGCTTAATTGAAAATCTTATTTTTCCATCCACTTTTCCTCCAACTAAAGGGATTTAATTTTTTTTTTAATGTCAGAATAGCACTCCACAGTGTATATGTACCACATTTCTTTTATCCTTTCACCTGGTTATGGTAATGGACGATGACTCTAAACATTAACTACTGCAAAAACTGCTGAAATAAGCATGCATGTGCAGGTATCACTTTTATATGCTGACTTCATTTTCTTTGAATACACACCCAGGAGCAGGAGAGCGGTATCCTGCATTGGTTCTATTTCTAGTTTTTTGATGAGCCTCCATACTTTTCTCCAGAGTGCCCACAACAATTTACATTCTCACAAACAATATTTGAGGGTTCCTTTTTCTCTACATCCTTAGTAGGATTTGTTATTTTTTTGTGTGTGTTAATAATGTTGACCCTACTAGGAATAAAATAGTATTTCACTTGAGTTTTCATTTGCATCTCCCCGATGCTTAATGATACTGAGTATTTTCCCTATATTGTAACTTGTTTTCTAGATTTACTGTCGTTCCTCCTTTTCTTTCTCTCCCTTACAGTCTTATTTTTTAGTTAAGTGATTTACTGCAAGTCTTTTTATTTCTTTCCTATTCTTTTTTATTTTTCTGTTATGGATTTTTGCTTTGTGGCTACCATAAGGGCTGAGAAATAATCTTTTGATGATACCAAGATATTTGAAATAATGTAAACAAAACAAGATCATAAAGATAAGATTAGAATTTAAAACAAGAGAAAATACACTAATAAAATACTAAATATTTGTACTCAGTTTCTCCTCCCCAAATCATGAAGTACTGATGTCCTCTTTAATATCTTTATATTATTATTGTATTTTGGTGTTGAATATTTCTAACATACTATCGTTATTTATTTTATTGCTTTATCTTCATACTAAAGATATGAGTAATTAATGCAGCATATTTAAAATAATATAGCTTTGGGAATTTGTACAGTTACTCTTGCTCATGAATTTTGTACCTTCTGGTTGCTTCTTTTAAAGCACTGACTTCTTTTCCTTTCAGTTCAAGAAACTCCATGAACTCCAATTAGCATTTCTGGTAGAACACGTGTGATGGGAATATATTCTCCCAACTTCTGTTTGCCTGGGATTGTCTTTATTTCTTGTTAATTTTTAAAGGATAGTCTTGCTGGGTACAGTGTTCTGGATTGGCAGCTTTTTGTTGTGTTTCTGTGTGCTTTTTTTTTTAAAGATCTCTCCTGGCCTTGAAAGACCTGCTGATAAGTCTTCTATTAGGTCAATTTAGGCACTTTTAGGAGTTTTTTTGTTTCTTCCCTCTTGCTGCCTTGAACTTTCTTATCTTTCATCTTCAAGAACTTGATTGTATGATATCACAGATTAGATATGGTTGAATTAAGTCTGGCTGGTGACTTTTGGTCTTCCTGTACCTGTGTATTTGTATCCTTCTCTAGTTTGGATGGTTTTCCTTGAGTAAGCTGTCTACCATCTGGCATTCTCAAGTTTGTCTTGAACCCTAATAGCTCAAATATTGGCTCTTTTACCTTTGGCTCAAAGGTTCCATAAACTTTGTTCCTTCCTTTCCATTCTGCTTTCCCCTTTGCTCCTCTGAATGTATATTTTCAAATAATCTCTCCTTGATCTTATAATACTTTGTTCTGTTTGATATATCTGCTATTGATGCTATCATATTTTTATTTTCACATGGTATAATTTTAGCTAAAGGATTTTTATTGCTTTTAAGTTGCTTTAATCTGTGGTATAGTATTGAAACATTTTTCTATGTTCTCTTGAAGCTTGATGGGGTTTCCTCTCGATGCAGTGTTCCTTGGTGTTGGGATAGGGGTAATGTGGAAAACTTTCTTTCCTGATCTAAGAAATATGTCATTTCTTATTACTATACTACAATCAAGCACTGTGGTCCTCACTTGACTTTGTTATCTGTTTTCTGTTTTTTAGATACTTCACAGACAGGGGCTGATGTCCTCTATTTGTCCATGTTTAGATGGTGTATGTATATGCTGTGAAACCATTAGTAATCAGGCTCAAGTTGTTTTTCCACCTCATAGGAAATTCTCCTTGAGTCCACAAATGGACCAGGAAAGAGAAAGCAATGTAGCAAGAGAGTACTTTCTTACTCACTACACCTATTTCAAGACTGGTGGAATTGACTTTCTTCATGTTCAACAACTGAGACTTGGAGGACAAAAACAAGAAAATAAAAGATTTTTAAAAACCACCCCAGGATCATCCAGGACCTAAAGAACAATGGGACCCTTCTCAGGTCCTGCAAATCTGGTGAGTCTCCCAACTCCCTCATCAGGGGAATCTAGAGAAACCTAGAAAACAGGAAGCCAACTGCTGCATATTCTGCAAAGAAAGGTTCACTAGGAAGGGAAATGTTTAAAATGTTTCCAAGCTAATTCATATGTGGTCAGCAAGACCACTGTTACCCATCCTGACAGATGTTAGAATTGGTAGAAAAAAATGGAAGGAATCAAGAGTTTTCTCACAAATTTCTAAAAGTGACTCCTGAGAAGTTTCAGCTGACCTTCACATGAAAAAGAGGGAGATTACTTTTGGGCCAAGAAAGGATCACCAAGTTGGTCTCAAACAGTCAGTAGGAAATGATAGTCAAACACAAATGCATTAATGTGAGGGTAAAAGAAATGTAAGAGAAGAGTCATATATGGGCATTTAAAAGGGAAAGCCAATGATCCTTTCAAATGTAACTTGAGATGTTCACATTTGATAGCCAAAAGTTAAATGGGATTTTATGCATAAAAGTGTAATAGAAACTCTCAATGAGTCTTGAATCCCATTTCTATGCATAAATACAATGTACCAAATAATAAAGTAAAAAATAAAAAGGTGAAAAATAGAATCTGTTAAAATCATTTTTGTCTTAAATAATTTGATTCTGACCTAACAGATCTGTCTTTTAAAAATCCAAATCTTGAGACACCATTGAAGCTTACATGCCTAAACTCACTACACTGTTACCAATATTAAAACCCATGGTGGTATACTTCTTAATCTACTAAAAAATGTGTATTTTCCAAATGACAAAAATTCCATGATTAAGTCCTAGAGCTCTTCTCAAGATCCAAGGGGCACCAAAGGCTTAGCCACTTTTAAAATGTCACCAGGCAGATGGTTCCTATACACTGGTCACTCTATCCAGGTTGTAGGTAGCCTGGGTGCCATGGTCAAGGCTTACACTAATTTGCAGTGGTTGACTCCCTGGCTGCCATGGTGCTATAGAACAGAGGAGCCTTGGCTGCCTCAGGAGAGGCATTATAGTTTCCTCAGGGAGTGTAAGAGAAATCCTAAAACAGGACTGGAGAGACAATCCTCAGGTAGAGGGAGGGCATTTCTACAGGAAATGGACAGGCCTTTTTCACTTTGCAAAAGTTCTTATTTCTTTTTCTTCAATTTTCTCAATTCCCTCATCCATGTGGTAATGGAAACTTGGATCTCACCCATGATTCTTCTCTTTCTAATCTTCCTTCTTAATCAGTGTTATCTGCAGCTTTTAAAAATATTTGGGGAACAATTCCTCTCTCTCTCTCTCTCTCTCTGTTTGTGTTCCACAGAGACAGAACTGGAGATGAAGATTTTTACCAAGTGACATATGGAAGTCAGGGAAGCCAATATGGTAGGGAAGAAAGTATGTTGTCTCAAGTGAAGTCTGGCTTTAACTTTAGCCTCTGCAGCTCTACAGTACTCCTTGTACTGAATAAAGTGGTCTGCATGGAGGTCAGGGGACACAAACCTTTTGTACTCTTTTGATAGTCTGTTATTGTCCCCTTGATTCATAACACAAGGTTCTAACTACATCACTTGCTAGATTTGAAATGCTTTCAATGTTTGACCTACAGTCCTTAACATTAAGCTTTAACAGTATTATGAGACATTTCCTGATCTTGGCCTTTTCTGTCCCTCAAATCTCAGAAGTTACAATTTACCTTTATACTAAGTTAGTATGCAGTGGAATGCCTGGCACTAGTGGGGTTTTGATGAAAATAGTATTGAATGAATGGATCATTTAATAACTACAACTAAGTTGAACTGAAGTTTTTCTGCAGTTCTTTTTGTTTTAATCTGTGTGTCTACTACCTGTCCTAGGAATGATTTGACCTCATATCTTGACTATTCACTCTACTGATCCCACCCTAACCCTGGGGTGTCATTTTTTTATGTTTTTCCATCTACGAATCCTTTTTCTTTCCCTATCAAATTTATTTTATTTAATTTTAATTTTTTATTTTTACAAGCTGCATTTTGATTCATTGTATGCAAATGGGATGCAAATTTTGATTTCTAAGGTTGTACGCAATGTAGATTCACACCATTCATGTAATCATACATATACATAGGGTAATATTGTCTGTCTCATTCTACTATCTTTTCTTCCCCAACCCTACCACCCCATTTTCTTCTAAACCTTCCAAAGTTTTCTCATTTTTCTTTTCCCACTGACACCCATCCCCTTCATTATGTATCCTCATCCACTATCAGAGAAAATATTCCATCCTTGGTTTTTTGGACTTGTTCTATTTAACTTAGCATGATATTCGCTAACTCCATCCATTTACCAGCAAGTGACATAATTTTATTCTTTATGGCAGAGTAATATTCCATTGTGTATATATAGCACAGTTTCTTCATCCATTCATCAATTGAAGGGCATCTTGGTTGGTTCCACAATCTAGGTATTGTGAATTGAGCAACTTCTTGACTCATGTCCGAGATCTCTGTTTGGTACCTATCATGTATCATTTCATAGCACCCTTTCTGTCTTACTCTTTCTAATACTCAGCAGTAATTTTCTACTCCTTTCTGAGAGTCTCTCAATTGATTTTAAGTTTAGAAAGGAAGAAGCTAATTGTACGTTAAGTCACACCAGAAACCCACCAATATATATTTCTTGGAAGCAAAATTATGTTTATTAATGAGTGAAGGAAGAATTGCATTAAAACTACTTAATACTGTAATTTGTGTGTAGAAAGATCTCTGTTATGAAAAACTTTTAATAATGAAATATAACCACAAAGAAAAAAGAAAATTATAAGCAGCTCACATTTGTAGAATAATAAGGTCCTCCTGAGGGAATATCGAGGTAAACACTTTTCAAATATTGTGAAACTCAGTTCCATATTCATTCCCATTCCTCAGTTTAAGTGAAGGTTAGACAAATTTTTGTTTTCATTTGGAGGACAATTGAGAATTCTCTTCAGAATTCTCCTCTGAAGAAAATAAAGGGAGAAAAATTTCCTGTAATCTCATGTAGTCATTTTTAGTGTACATTTTATTGAATTCACTTCTGTGATTTATACTTTTTAAAATTTATTCAATATGTAATCAGGTTCCAAACATTGTGCAACTTGTGAAAAATATTGGCAGCCAGTGGGCAAGTGCTTTATGGATTATAACTGCACTTTTAGTAAATAGGAATTCCAAAGTGACATTAAAGCACTCTTATTTAACTCATCACTCTTTCTAATGGGTTATCAGCAGGCAATGTTATGAACAATACCCTGTTTCTAAAGATTAAAAGGAATCTTAGAAACATAGGTGAATCTTTCTTACCACTTGTAAAGTATATGAATGACCCAAAGAACTTAGACACCATAATATTAAAAATATATGACCATCCATTCTGACTTATAAAATAATGAATAATGATAAAATACCTTAATTTTAGTAATAGATAATCAAATAGTATTATAATATGCTAAGTACAGTCCTCTTCTCAAAAATTGTAACAAGTAAAATTATTGCTGACAGTATGTGACTTGAGCTAAGTGGATGGTCCAGAAAATCAGTAATATTCTGGTTACTGGATCATCAGTACATCTGTTCTGATAACTTCCCATTTCTGTCAGGAACAATAGCAGTGTTTACATGATTTTGTGTGATAAACATAATTGATCAATACCAGTGTTTTTTGACATCTTTACTTTTATTAGAAGGAAACACTATAAATCCATATAAACAGATAAAGTTAGGAAAAACAGGATGAGATTTGGTAGAAACTTTTAATATGTCTAAATTGTCCGGGGTTAGGTTGTCTCCATTTTCTGAAACTATTTCTACTTTTTTCAAAGCAGAGTTTATGAATAACAATTTTTATTTTCATGGTCTTCCAAAATATTTTGCTAATATATTACAGAATGTTTATTCATCCTTTCCTCTCTTGAATCAATGTTGGGATTTAGGCACATTCATTTATCAAATAATTTTCCTGCTAAACAATTTTGTAATGGCACTTTCCATTTGAGCATTTCTCAAAGTGTAGATCACAGGATTTAGCATGGGAGTTATCATGGTATAGAATACAGCAACTGCTTTATCAATGGATAAATTAATTGGAGGTCTCATGTACACAAATATGCAGGGAACAAAGAATAAAATGACCACTGTAATGTGGGAGACACAGGTGGACAGGGCCTTGCACCTGCTCTCCATGCTCTGTGTCCTCAGGGAGCACAGGATGACCACATAGGAGAACAGCAGGAGGAGGAAGTTTAACAAGCAGATGAACCCACTGTTGGCAGCAACGAAGAGCCCCAGAGTGTTGGTATCAGTGCAGGCCAGATTGAGCAAAGGGTTCAGATCACACATAAAGTGATCTATGACATTAGGGACACAGAAAGGTAGTGGGAAGATGAAGAGCAACTGGATGGTTGCATTGAAAATGCCTCCCACCCACGACACTCCCACTAGCAGGATGCACACTCTCCAGTTCATGATGGTTGCATAGTGCAAGGGCTTGCACATGGCCACATAGTGGTCATAGGCCATCACCGTGAGCAGAATTATCTTAGCACCTGCAAAGAAATGTTCCCCGAAGACTTGGGCCATGCATTCATTTAATAGGATGGTCTTCTTTTCATGGAGTGAATCCATGATCGGTTTAGGAGTATTAACAGAGGCATAGCAGTCATCAATTAAGGAGAGATAAACCAGGAAAAAGTACATGGGGAACCCCAAGAGTGAGCTGGCAATGATGATTATCAATATAAGCAAATTTCCTGCCACAGAGATGATGTAGATGAGCAAAAATACAACAAATATAATTTCCTGCATCTTTGGGTTTTGTGTAAGTCCCAGAAGAACAAACTCTGTCACATTTTAGATTCCATGTGTTTCACGTAGCAGTTTATTATATTACCTGGAAAGGTTGACAGAACCTTGGATTTATTCAACTTTTCCATTCTAATATTAAATGCCTGAATTCCACTGAGTTGTGAAATCTTAAGATATTTGTATGTTTTTGTGGTATCATTTATGTTTTTAGATGGAACAACGGACTCTGAATTCTTGAGGATTTCTCAAATTGCTCCTGGATAAATAGTATGAAAAAAGTACTATATACTTTTGTAAACTAGATGATAGGTATCTTAGTACACTTACGTATCCGGAATGAGTTTCACCCTGAATTGAAATAATGGATTTCATACACCAGTAGCAGCTTAGCCCAAAAAGGGAGGTAGAAGATGAATCTACTAGATATCTACTTAATGGTAAAGAATTTTGCACCTTATTACTACGAAATGGAGAATGACAACTGAGAATAGAGAATGAATGAAAGGATCACAAGGATGTTGAGAAAGGGGCATCTTGGCTACTAGTCTCCTGTGTCCTGGATGAAGCTGAGTGAGGTTCAGTAGAGTAGAAGACAGAGGCAGGAGCCCCAGGTAGAAAACTATTATAATATTTAATATAAATAACTTTGGAAATGTAATAAAATATTAAAAGATACTACAAAATAACCTATATTTGGTGATGAATTTCAAGAACCTACTAATAGTTGATAATGAAATATTTTAATGTGAATTCTGTGTTTTCCAAGGTACAAAATACTATGCACACAATTCATTTTAATAATTAGAATAGCATTGTGTTTGGCATTATTTTGTACATTTAACAGGTAAGGAAATGATGTCAGAAACTAATGTTTACTGTTCTAAAAACAATGACAATATTATCTGAATCTTTCTGAACATTTTATGTGTTTTAAGCAATTCAATGGATTCGTGTTGCAGATTCTCTTACTTGAGGTGCATTTCCTGCCAATTCACACACCTACATCATCATGTATAAACTGAGAATAGCAATACCTCCTCCTCATTTGTTATGAGAATTGACTGTTATGTGAACAGATCCACCGCAGAGCTGGGGATTCACATAGGAACTTTCACTCATATTTATAACTGCATGC
The DNA here is from genome assembly GCF_902686445.1 of Sciurus carolinensis. NCBI lineage: Eukaryota > Metazoa > Chordata > Mammalia > Rodentia > Sciuridae > Sciurus > Sciurus carolinensis. The sequence goes on along the minus strand of NC_062223.1, from coordinate 27,736,301 downwards.
ACTCAGCAGAGAGCAGAATTGACAGTTTGAGAAATCACACTGAGAAAGTTTTGACCCTACAACAATCTAAGGAGGAATGATTTCCAAAATTACTTTTAAAGAAGTCAGAGACACCTGTATTATCCAGTATTTGACACTAGAAAGAGTCCCACTTGTCTATGTTTAGACCAGAAAGTGATGATTTGTGTCCATTAATATTCATATTTAGGTCTTTTGTGTGTGAGTAGTGTATTAAATTTTGTTTTCAAAATTAACCCCAGTTATTAATTTATAGGTCTATTCACTAAATAATGGTTCCTGATGCTAGACACCTGGGTTTTAGAAAGTGCTTCATCTTTATCAGTAACAAATTGTTTAAAGCTAAATTAGGTTAATATTATATTGCAAATGAGTTTTGAAAATTTGGGGTACAGATGAGATTTTCTGTGATTGTATTTGACAAATAAAGAAAAGTAATGCTACCTGTATATAAAAAATAACAATATTTAATAAGCATCACCATTGTTGAAAACCTCCTTTTGCAGTTCTAGATGATTTTAGTGACATTTTGGTGTGTTCAGGCACAAATCCATCGTCAAATCAGTTCCTCTTGCAATAAGCATATTTCAATATGAAAGATAAAATGGAGTTGAGGGAAAAAACACTCAAATCAATATCAAATCAAACATTTTTAACCATGTGTCTTTTTAAGTTTAAATATTTCCATCTCACGTAAGAGACTAGAGTGATTTCACAGAAATCCAGAGGTTTTAATTTAGAATAGATTCACTTGATTCACAATAGAGAAATGATCTTCATTACCTGGTTCTGGTCCATCAGGGTAGGACGTAGGAAGTGCAAAGGAAAAGCATTTCAGTGGGTAACTGCACACACAAGGTGTCTGCTCTACAACAAGGAGCATTTACATCTCACACTCTCCGGATATTTAAAGTGGTTCCCATAAAACCTCAGGTACCTTGCTTGCAGCTGTGCATCTTCTCTCAGGAATTAGTTAACCCCTTGTTGGAAAGGCTTTGTTTTAGAAGTGATTGTCTTGGCATTATGACTGAGTGTCACTCACTCTTGAACACAGATGGTGTTCCTTGCACTTTGAAGGTAAACAAGTGGGGATTGCTAGGAACTCTGAATGCCATGAAAACAGCATGGTGGCCTAAGTCCAGGCTGGGGACCAGTGGTGCAGGCTCCCTGATGATACTTGTCACAGAGGGATTTTTTAATTCTTACCATTTTTAAACCACTTATGAAAACCCATTCTTGATTGCTTGGGAGCTAAAGCAGTGAAGACATAACTTTAATGAGAGACATTTTAAGTAGATAACTCCAAAACTGCTTTTCCTAATTTTCATAGTCTTTTGGAAATAGCCAGAATCCCCAGATGACTCTAAATTAGTAATCCCCAGTCTCAGGGTCTGGTCAGTTTGGAATAATAAGCAGCATGACAACTTTGGAAAGATATTTGAAACACAGGAAGAAAGTTTAAATCTCTCCATATTTTGTCACTTGGCATTGTTTATTGTTTTCCATTCTGTCATTCTATGAAGTATATAGGTATAAATTGTTTTGGTTTTAAATTAAAATTTCCTGATGACTAACCACAGGCATTTTTTTTCATATTCTTATTTTTCATTAATGATACTATTTTGTGAAAATTCTACTTATATCTTTGCATAATTTAAAAGTATTTTTACCTGATTTCTTCCTACTTCATTATAAGTGCTCAGCATATTACAGATATAGTCTTTGTCAAGTCCAGTATGTGTAAACACATACACAATTTACTCAAACTCTGTGGATTCTGTTACCATTTCTCAAATAACACTTGTTTGAGGTATAATTTACACAGAAAAACATACAGAAATAATATATTAAACTTGCTGTTGGGAGATAGATATAAGTATATGAAACTGTTCCCACAATCTAAATCATAAAATCATTCAATCACCTATCTTATCCTCTTCAGAATTGTTCCTCACTCTTGTTTGTTACTATTGCTGTGATAAGAACATCTAACATATGATCTACCATATTAGCAAAATTTTAAGTATGGAAAAAAGCACAGATAAACATAAGAACTAAGATGTATAGATTTCTAGAACTTATTCATGTCATGCAACCAAGCTTTTGCATTCTTCAATTAACATCTTCTCTTTCCCTCTTTCCTCAGTTCATGACTACGGATATTCCACTCTATGAAACTATGAGTTAGACTCTTATACATTTATCCTATAAATGTTGCCATGTCATATTTGTCCTTCTGTTCCAGACCTTATATTTTGTCTTTTTCATATTGTCTTCTGGGTTCATCCATTTGGTTGTAAATGAAAGGATTTTCCTTCTGTAAGTCTGAATAATGTTCTGTTATTTACATATGTTCGATATTTTTTATGCAATATACATGCCATGGTCCTATGTTAGGTTGACTCAATTTTTAAAATCAACTTTGACTTTCTCAATGCAAAGTTTATGAATAAAAATCTTTTTAATATCTGTCTTATAATTATACATTGCTGATACATTCCAAAACATCTTGCATCTTTTCCTCAGCTGAATCATTGCTGGGTTTTAGGCACATTTATTTGTGACCTGAAGTAAATAATTTCCTCATTGCATCCTTCATCTGAGCATTTCCGAAACTGTAGACAAAGGGATTTACCATGGGATTTATCCTGGTATAGAATACAGCAAATGCTTTATCAAGGGTTAAAGTAAGTGGTGATCTAATGCACACAAAAATGTCAGCAACAAAGACTAGGACAACCACTGTGATGTGGGAGGCACAGGTAGACAGGGCTATGCTGTCTTTACATATTGTGTTAATTACTGCAGACCCTGTGACAAGAAATGGCCACAGGGTCGTCACTTTCAAAATAATGAAAGAGAAGCTAAATTTTTAAAAAATACTATTTTTCTACAGCACTTACATATATCCATTTTTGCCTCACAACAAAACTAAAAAAGCATACAGTATTGATTATATAAGCAAAATTAAACTACACAGGTGGCATTACATTAAGAATCAATGAGCACTCTCCAGCTTCTATTGCTAGAACAAAAGAATATCAATAGATGCTGGGGCATACACATACAAACATACACATATAATCTGTTATATTACACTTTGTTTGTTTTTCCCCAACAGAGAAACACCTCCAGAGCAATGGAACATAGAGCTAGCTTGGGTAGCTTTTTAGGTGGCACGGATCAGGGTTATGCCTCACTGCCTACTCTTAGACACTGCTTTGGGCTCCCAAACGTTTCCAAGGGAATTTTAAAACAAAGAGGAATACTGCACCAGCAGACGGACTGTGTGCTCAGACCAGAGGAGGAACAGGGATGACGATCTCTGTAATACACCCTCATAGGGAACGGGTAAGGGAAAGTGGATATAGACAGAATATACATCTCTAGGGCACCATTTCTCCACTTTCTTAGTAGGAAAGAGGCAGTGAAAGGGACTAGACATTTAAAATAATTTTTTATTGCAACATTCTGAGTCTTCTAAGGTCTCACCTCTACAACTTGAATGGCAAATTTAAACCATAACCTAAGTAACTCGTAGTTCAATGTTCCTTTCCTCTACATTACCTGCCTTTTAAGAATGTGTGCCTAGTCAATAAAATGTACTTCCGCATGTCATCATGAACCATAAAGTAAGACACAAATAATCGTGTATCCGTGTTAAAAGCCTTTTACCCATAATAAAATTCAATTGAAATGACATTACAACTTTCGATAAAGGTATAAACACTCTGCTTTCACCTTTGCAAACGCATTTTATTAACTGCTGCTGCAAGCAAAGGGAAAACATTATACACTTCTAAAACCGAAGGCCCTGCCTTTTTCTCTAATGACGACCCTGTGGCCATTTCTTGTCACAGGGTCTGCAGTAAGTTAACACAATACTTAAAGACAGCCATTCTAGGAAGACCAGCAACTACCTTGGGATGGGAAGAGGGCAGCAGCCTGCTGTTTTTGTTTTAATTCAGGGACTTTGAGGAGATTGCTCCTAACAGAGCTGGAGGGTAGCAAATGCCTATCCATTAGGGGCGGGGCACCTCTTAAGACCACAGAGAAGAAAGTGTCCTGTTTAAGATCAGAGCTCCTCCGGAGGCCCCAGGTGGGCTCCCCAGGTGGACAGAGAATTGCCCACCCTACAGCATTAGGAAGTGGGCAAACAGAGAGGTGGGAGGCCCTCGAAGGAAGGCAGCTCGAGGCTGGCCATTTACACACACACACACACACACACACACACACGGAGACACCCTCTCGGTCGGGGGCAGGGCGGCGGGCGCTGCCCGCACACAGAAGTCAGAAAACCTAGGGAGCAAAGGAGCCTCAACTTAGGGCCACTGAAACCCTCCCGACTCTGTCGGCCAATCGGCGGGCAACAGCCTCCCCTCCCCGGGCACCCAAACCCTGCCCCGACCACTCTCGCCGCACCCGGACTCACCTCGCGCCTTTCGCGACGCCGCGCCTCCTGCACACGCCTTCCCCAGTCCCGCCTCCCGCGGCGGGCACTAACCGAGCCCAGGAACGCCTTCGTGCAGCGCCTTACCGCCTGCCCTCCGTCCGGGGCACTCGCACCCGGCTTCCTTACCGAGGGTCCGGCGGTCTTGCGGCGTGAGGCCCCCTCCTCAGCCAACACGGTGGGCGCGGCACGCCTAGGCCAGCCGGGAGAACGTTCACACCGCCGCCGCTGCCTCCGCGGCGCTCAGGTCGCTTGGAGAGGGTAACTTCCGGGGCACGTCGATGCCCGTGGGCGCGGGGGCGGGGCGGGCTCACGTGAAGGATCGCGATGTCTGGCGCCAGACTTCTGAACCGGCCCAGGCAGGCGCGGGATGGCGGGGTGGCGGCATGGCGGCGTGTCGGCCTAGGGGGCACTGGGGATCCGGGAGAGGAGGGGCGGAGAGGCGGGAGGTGGGCGAGAAAGGCTGCGGGCGGGACGGGAGGAGGGACTGGAGCTTGTGAGAAATCTGGCGGCCAAGTGGGCGTAAGCACTTTGTAAACTTGAAGAGGGAAGTGTTGAGAAAACGCTCGCGCGCGCGTGGGGGAGGGGGGGATTGGAAGGGCGACGGGAAGTAGTAGGGTGGCAAGTAGTAGGGAGCCCAGGGAAAGAGCCTGGGCCGCTGGCACCTACTGCCAGGCTTAGGTCAGTCGTTCAAGGGCCAGGAAATCCCACTGGGTGATTCAAAAAATGGCTACATGCTGCCTTAGGGGGACGAAATGGAACGCTGGGGAATTAGAGTCCACTACAATGTCTGTGCGGAGCTATCTTTGGCCTAGACCACCCGAGCACAGCGCTGGAACAGCTGTGTTCTCTCAGGGCTGAGGAGACCCCTGGGGACCCAAGGACTGCCTCTCCAAGCTCAGCTCCAGAGCAGTATGACTGCTCATTAAGCGGTCCGTGGCCCCAGCTATGTGCAATCCCTTTGGCGTCCAGTGCCATTGTCCAAAGTCATTCCAGTTTGCAACATTTTCAGCAAGGCGGCATAGAACCTGAAATCATTGGCATTGAAGGTTTGTGATGTTGAACCTGTTGTAGAAAGAGCTCTGCTGGAATGGGAATCAGAAGAGTGAGGTGACAGCTTCCATTAATTGCTGCTTTACGCTGTGGACCCCAGTTATCAAATGAGAATATTGAGTTAAAGTCTCCTTCATCTGGCTGTAGAATTTAATAACAGGGAAGAATAATTGAGAATTTTTAGGGTTTCAGAAACAGTTCATTCTTTATCCTTTTGTGTATTGTCCCACCAGGATGAAACTTTTAACAACACAGACCAAAAAGAAAAATAATAAAAACCAGATACTTTTCAAGAGCCACTCACTGGAGTTACCATTTTGCTGCTGCTTCATTTTATACCTGAAAAGACTACAATGTCTGGCTTCTTTATCACAAGTTGAACTCCCCATTGTTTTATTGTTATTTTGCTCCCTCCCAGCTGCCGCCCCCCCCCCCCCCCCCCCCGCGAGCTCCAGTACTGGGGATTGAAGACAGGGTCACTGTATCACAGAGCTACATGCTCAGCCCTCTTCTTTTGCTAAGTTGCCCAGGCTGGCCACAAACTTTTGTTCCTCCTGCCTCAGCCTCTGGAATAACTGGGATGATAGGCATATGTCTTTGCACCAGGCCCAAATTGTCCTTCAAAGGATGCAAAAAAAAAAAAAATAAAATCCACTGAGATAAGACTGGGGATGTACCTCAGTGGTAGATCCTGGGTTCAATTCCTATTATTACAGGGGGAAAAAATCCACTGGAATATTCACAAGACTTTGACAGCTATAGCCAACAGCCTTCTAAATCTAGTGGGTGCTAACTTTTCAAGATATTCTCCTCTTAGATGCTTAAATTGAGAATTAAAAAAAAATAACCCTGAGACTAGACTATAGTATCATAAGTGCACTTTGCTATTCCCTTGGACTTACCACCTCTTCTTCTTTTCTAACATGTTCCCTTTTCCATGCCCTTGTTCAGCATAATAGAGGATTGCTGCTGTTTCTGAACTATTTTCCATGGAATCTTCTTGTAATCTCTTTCTATAACCTAAACAAGGACAGACTGCAAAAAGGAAACTGTGCCCTGATAGGAATGTGCTGATAACCTTGTCTTGACTACTCCCCAAACCTGAATTAGGTGTCCTTAGTTTCAGCAAGAGATAGTACCAAACAGTTTGCATACACTTGCAAATCTGCTTGTAACTCCATTTCCTATTTCACAACCTAATCTCAGAGGATACCACAATGCCCACAGTATGCTGATCACTACCAACAGCAGATGGAGTCAGATAAAAAGAGCTCTCTCACCAGTGTGTTGTTTAAAAGGACCTGATGGAGAATTACGAAATCATATGCAACAGTGCTTCTAGTTTTTCAATAACACTTGTAGCATTTGTCTGGTACCAGTGCTCCCAGGATCTCAACGGATCATTTTCAGGATTTTGACATTTAAGTGGAGTCTCAGGAAGACCAGAAAGTTCCAAAATGTAGAACTGAAATGTACGTTCCACACACAGGTAGGAACGTGAGTCTGATTTGTTTGTGAGTATATCCCAAATGCCTAAAAGCTCTTAGCATGGGGTAGGTGCACAAGAAATCTTGTTGAATGTATGTTTGAGTGAAAATGAACTTTGTAAGTTTTCGAATAAACTTGTCCCACTTTCTACCCAATTCCTTAATAGGTCACCTACTTTTTTGTGTGTATTTCTAAATGGAAATCATTACTTGATATCTGGCATCACTACTTTGGCTAGGCTTTAGGGAAACAGGAATTTGGCAGTATCTATGAAAATTATAGATGCATATATACTCAGTCTCCAATTTCACTTCTAGAGATTATTCCAAAGAGACATTTCCACAAACAAGAAATGATAAGGTAGTTCTTACACTGCTGTGGTTTGAATAAGTAATCCCCAAATATCCTTGTAAAAGATTTGGTACCCAGGAGGTGGGAAGAACCTTTGAGAGGTGAGGGCTAGTGTGAGACCTTTAGATCATCAGGGGGAGGAGGGATCACTGAAGGAGATTATTCCCTTTACCTTTCTCTTATATGCTTCCTGGCCATAAGGTGAGCAGTTTTGTTTTGCTGTATATTCCCACCATGATGTGCTGCTGCCTCACCAAAGGTCCAAAGCAACAGGACCAATCATGAACTAGAACCTCCAAAACTGTGAGACAGGAATAAACTTGGGGCACTGAGCTACATCCCCATTTCTTTCTACTTTTTATTTTATGGCAGGGTATCATAAGTTGCTGAGGCTGGCCTGAGGCTGGCCTTAAACTTGAGATCTTCCTGACTCAGCCTCTCAAGTGGGTGTGCATCACTACACCCACTCTGGCTTGGACTTCTAGTACTCAGCTGAATAAAAGTGACAAGGGTAGTCAGCTTTCTGTCACTGTGACAAAATATCTGAACTAAACAATGTATAAGAAGGAAAGTTTTCTTTTGGCTCTTGGATTCTTAGGTTTCAGTTTGCGCTCAGTTTTCTTCACTTTTGTGCATGGGACAAGGCAGTAGTGAATCACAGTGGGAAGGCATGGCTGAGAAAATGGCCCACATCATGACAGCTGAGAGGAAAACCTCCTACTATTAGACCTCACCTCCTCCCTACAGCACCACAGGCTGGGACAAGGTCTTGTCACATGGGCCTTCAGGGACACTTACTCAACCATATACACTTGGAGTCCCTGATCCTCTACATAATCACCAGTATTTGGTGGTGTCAACATTTTGGATTTTGACACTCCAAAGGTATGCTGTGAGATTTCATTGTTGTATATGCAATTCCTTAATGACATATGATATTCAACATCTTGTCATAGGCTACTTTCTATCTGTATAACTCTTTTGGTGAAAAGTATATTTTTAGTCCACTTTTTAATCAGGTTGTTCCCTCCCTCCATTCCTTTCCTTTTTTCTGTACCAGGGATGAAACCCAGGGACTCTTAATCACTGAGTCACATCCCCAGCACTTTTTTCTTTTCTATTTTGAGGCAGGGTCTTGCTAACTTGCTTAGAGCCTCCTTAAGTTGCTGAGACTGCCTTAAGTTGCTGAACTTGCAATCCTCCTGTCTCAGCCTCCTGAGTCACTGGCATTACATGTTGTTGCCACCATGCCTTGTTTCATTTTCTTATTGTTAAATTTGCAGTGTTTTTAAAATATTTTCTATAGTAATTCTTCATAAGATGTATGTTTTCCAAGTATTTTTTCTCAACTGAAAACTCTTTTTCTGGATATTGTCTTTTGCAGAGAAGACTTTTTTTAATGAAGTCTAATTTATTAATTACTTATTTCAGAGATGCCTTTGGTATTGTATATAAAAAATCATTGTCATACCCAAGATCATCTGTTTTTTCCTCATGTTATCCTCTATGAGTTCTTCATCCACTAAGGTGAGACAGGATGATTAGAGGTGGCTCAAGCTGGATATTTCTTTTATACACCATGGAAGGTTAGAGCTGCCTAGAATTAGGTATTTCCCTTTCCCAGGTTAATTAGGACCTGATAAAACCTCAGAAACTAAAATAGTTTCTCCTGAGGACAGGTTTGTAAAGAACAGAATGCTCTGATCTATTCTAAATGGTTACCTTTTCCCTCTCCTTGCAATAAGGAAAACATTTTTGTTGTTAGCATTTTTGTCATTTATTTAGTCTTATATTCACTGTGAAAACCTGGTAGAGCTCCTGAAGATAGAACTCACAAAAACCTAAGACCCCTCTATGGTTTGATCACTGTGGGGTTTGTAACTCTCAGACTAGTCAACATTGCATCTCTTGACCTCAAATGATCAATTATAATTATACTCTTGGTTTCTTACCCCAGCATTGTTTCCTGCTAATGTTTCTGCTCACGAGTTTGTATGATTTTGTTCTATTAGGTTGTGAGTCTCTGTAAGTACCTGTCACTTCAGTTTTGGTGACACCATTGTGCCTTATAGCCTCATTACTCTCACAGATCTAAAACTCGCTGATTTAGTTTTCTCAGGCTGGCACAGTGGAACACACCTGAAACACCAGCTACCTGAGAGGCTGAGGCAGGAGGAGCATAAGGTTGAGGGCAGACAGGGCAACTTAGGAAACTCTATACCAAAATAAAAAAATTAAAAGGGCATAGCTCAGTGGTACAGTTCCTCTGTTCAGCCCCAGTACTTGAGGGGAAAAAACAAGTTTTCTCAGCTTTTTTATTGATTTTTAGGCTAGAGTGATGACTTTTAAGGTTCTTAATTCTTTCATTAGAAATCAAAAGACCATCATTTCCTTTTGTACCTATAAATATTTTCTAGGGTTACCATTGGGATTATGTATTGGTCAACTTTTTCATCACTGTGACCAAAATATCCAACAAGAACAACTTAGTGGAGAAAAAGTTTATTTTGGCTCACCGTTTCAGAGATTTAGTGCATCATTAGCTGATCCATTACTCTGGTCCTGAGGTGAGGTAGAACATCATGGTGGAAGGGTGTAGAAAGGAAAGCTTTCAGCTTATGGCAGCTGGGAAGCAGAAAAAAAGAGCAAAAGGAGATAGCAACAAAATATATAATCCCCTAGGCACACCTCACCTGCCTACAGTTACCACCCAGTAATCCATTCAAGTTACTGACACATCAAATGGGTTCAGTGATTAATTCACATCTTTCATAATCTAAACATGTCACCTGCTTTTGGGTACACTTCATATCGAAACATAAACAGATTACATAAATCATTCTAATGTCACAAAAGCCAATTTTATTTCTTTTGTAACTCCATGCAATATAAACACCAATTTAAACAGTTAACAATTTCACTTCAAAATTTTATTCCTTTACATTTCTACCCCATTCACTTTCTGTAGTTGTCACAAGTTCATGTCTTTATCATATATATATATATATACTATATATATATATATATATATACTATATATATAATATCCATATGTATTATATGTGTATATATATATACACAAAAGATTTGTAGTTATTTTATAGACTTTTGTCCTATGAACTCTACATGAGAATTAAAAGTGATTTATATACAATTTGTGTACAACATTACAATATTATAGAATTCTATACATTACCAGGAAGCTTTATATTTTTGTTTGGTTTCAGGTTACTGTATAGTCCTTCATTTCAGTTTGAAGGACTCTAAACATTTCTTACAAGGCAACTCTAATGGTGATGGTTCCCTCAGATTTTTATCTGGGAAAGTTCATTTCTTCTTCATTTTCATAAGATAATTTTGCCATACATACTGTTCTTATTCTTTGTTTCCTTTCTGTTCTTGGGATATATCATCTCACTTCCTTCCAGTCTACAGTGTTTCTTCACAGAATTCTGATAATCTGATAGACACTCCATTGCATGGACAAATCATTTTCTTACTGCTTTCAAATTATCTTCATCTATGACTTTTATAATTCAATTATAATTCAAATATAATTATAAGAATGAACCCAAGTGTGACCCTACTTGGGTTCATTCTTGGAATTTATCGAGCCTCTTGAATTTATATGGTCTTTTCTTTTCTTAAATTTGGGAATAAATAATTTGGATGTTATTTCTTTATATAAGCTCTCTACCCCTTTATCTTTTCCTTCTCCTTTTTTGATTCTAATAGTGCATATATTGGTTTGCCTAATTATGTTCTCTAAGTCCCTTAGGGTCCACTCACTTTTGTTTATTAAATTTTTCTTTTTTGCTCTTCCAACTTCATAATTTCAAATGACCTGTTTTCAACTTTGCTGATTTTTCTGCTTCATAAGTTTGCTCTTGAGCCCTTATACTCAATTTTTCAATTCAGTTATTATATTCTTCATTTCCAGAATTTGTTTGGTTCTTTGTTTTCTCTCTGTTGACACTGTAATCTTTTAATTAATCATAACTTTAATTATTTTCCTGACTTTAATTTTCTATGTTCTCCTTTAGGTCACTGGCTATCTTTTTTATGGTACTGGGAATTGAAACCAAGGGAACTGTACCACTGAACTCATCCTCAGCCCTTCTGAAATTTTTATTTTGAGTCAGGGTCTGTCTAAGTTGCCCAGAATTACCTCAATCTTGCAATTCTCCTGCCTCAGGTTCCCAAGTTACCTGATGTTACAGGTATGTGCCACCATGCCTGGCAGTCATTGTGTATCTTTAAGCTAGTTATTTAAAATTCTTATTTGGATAAATCATAGATATCATTTCCATAGTTTGAATTTCTGGAGATTTATTTTGTTTTGTTAATTTATCCATGCTTTCCTATTTCTTTTTATGCTTGTGATCTTTTGGTAAGATTTGGACATTTGGGAAATAGCCATCTCTTTTTCTTTATACTCTGGCTTCATACAGGAATAGATCTTCACTAATTAGTCCTAGAGACTCTAGGACCTCTTAAATATTTTCTTGGTTTGCATGTTTTCTGAGTTTGTACATGTAACTTCCCAATTAGAGAGGATTGCCCATTTCTTTTCTTGATCATAAAATCACTTCGTCCTTTGGGTGCCTCTCTGCACTACTTTGGTCTCCCTGGTGCTGTAGAATGCTATAGAGCTCAACTTTGTTTTCACAGCCCCTCAGTGTGGAGGTCTCTCAGCCATGTCCCACATGGATGAGAAAAGGGTTGACTACTGGAGGATGATGTTACCTGTTTATCAGTCAATTACCCATAAACGTATCTACTCCATAAACACTGACACTTCTTCAGTGAAGTGTCTGTTCATATCCTTAGCCCATTTTTTGATTGGGTTATTTGTATTCTGGGTGTAGAGTTTTTTGAGTTCTTTATATATTCTGGAAATTAGTGCTCTATCTGAATTATGTGTGGCAAAGATTTTCTCCCACTCTGTAGGCTCTCTCTTCACATTGCTGATAGTTTCCTTTGCTGACAGAAAGCTATTTAGTTTAAATCTATCCCAGTTATTGATTCTTGTTTTTATTTCTTGTGCTATGGGAGTCCTGTTAAAGATGTCTGATCCTAAGCCAACAAGTGGAAGATTTGGACCTACTTTCTCTTGTATAAGATGCAGGGTCTCTAGTCTGATTTCAAGGTCCTTGATCCATTGTGAGTTGATTTTTGTGCAGGGTGAGAGATAGGGGTTTAGTTTCATTGTGTTGCATATGGATTTCCAGTTTTCCCAGCACCATTTGTTGAAGAGGGTATCTTTTCTCCATTGAGTATTTTTGGCATCTTTGTCTAGTATGAGAAAATTGTATTTATTTGGATTTGTGTCCATGTCCTCTATTCTTTACCATTGATCTACCTGTCTATTTAGGTGCCAATACCATGTCATTTTTGTTACTATTGCTTTGTAGTATAGTTGAAGTTCTGGTATTGCAATACCCCTACCTCATTCTTCCTGCTAAGGATTGCTTTAACTATTCTGTGTTTCTTATTCTTCCAGATGAATTTCATGATTGCTTGCTCTATTTCTGTAAGGTACATCATTGGGATTTTAATTGGAATTGCATTGAATCTGTGTAGCACTTTTGGTAGCATTGCCATTTGACAATATTAATTCTGCCTATCCAAGAACATGGGAGATCTTTCCATCTTCTGAGGTCTTCCTCAATTTCTTTCTTCAATGTTTTGTAGTTTTCATTGGGAACATTTTACATATGTTCCCAGAACAGAAAGAGGTCCACAAGGATGAATATCTCTGACTCTTAGATTTAAAATTCTTAATAACATTTATAAGCCCTGTGATTAAACCTCCTGAACTCCATAAATCAACTTCTTGGTTCGAATCAAAGTAAGTTTCTATTACAGTCCAAACTTTGCATTTTCAATTGTGCTCCTAGGCTTTTTTTTTTTTTAAATTGCTATACCCTGTGCCATTTTGCTTCCAATTCCCTGCTATTTCTCCTTTCATCTTGGTGCCTGGCCATGAGGGTCTCTGCCTGAGCAGCCATGTTCTTTAGTAGGCTTTCCCATCCTACCCACCCAGAATCGTGGAGCATGCTGTTTCTGGAGGGCTGAGGGCTATGGAGGGTACATGCATATTTAAACTAGGAAACTTAAGTTTTCTTAAACTTCCCCTTCTTAAGTTAGAGATTTTGTCTGAATTCCTGATTGGGATCTTTTCTTCCCAGGATTCTAAGCTTTTGCACCTATCTCAAGCAAGTTAGTTCTCAGTTTCATACAGGTCACACAGAGGCACACAGACCTGTCTGATGGAGTCTGGAGTATTTAAAGTGATCAGGTCTCCAATTACATTTCAAGGACTGTAGGAGTTTTGTTCTTCCTATTGAATTTTCACTCTAAGTATTGAATAGAGCTGAATTTATTTTTATTTCTCTCTCTGTAGAGAGCGAATTCTTCAGGCTTAACATCACACAATTAAATTCCCTTTCTTTTTAACTACTAAACTTATTCATATGTGCACGCTTCCCATGGGAAATGGGCCAACACCTTACCTTTCTTTTTTCTTCTAAAATCCTCTCAAATAGTTGCTGTTCAGGCACCAAATGTGGGGATTTCTCAGCCATGTCCCATGTAGATGAGAAAAGAGGTGTGATGGGCTGACAGATCTGGCTCCATGAGAATGTTTAGGCCAAACTGTAAGGAAAATGACTAAACAGACTCCACGTTGCTCTGACACTCCAAGTTTTGTAGGAAATAAGCTTCCCCCATGAGAGCACTCCACCTCTGTGCCCATCATCACTTATGTAGCATGACATATTTAGCTATACAAAATGGCAATTGTTATGTAATGAAAAATTGCTCTCTTTTTATCCAATTGCTCCTAAACAATGCACCATGTGAACGGTGATTGTGTGGATGTTAGTAACCATTCTTTAGTTTGTACCTAGGTAAGGGTCATTTTGAGCCACTTCCCCTCTGTTGATGATCTCATGATGTTAGTTTGTAATTTTGAATCATAGCAAAAGATGCTTAGGATTGATGTGATTTCTGGTATAAAAACCCCTACAAACCTATGGTCAGGGCTGTTCTCCCAATAACCATTTTTGGGGCACTGTGTGAGACACTCAGCTGTCCAGCTTAATAGAATCTCAAATTCAAACTTCTCATTGGTGATTGGTCTGTTCTTAAGTTGCACCCCATAATAAGGGTTAACTGCCAGAGGATGATGTTGGCTCCTGATCAATCAATTATCCATAAACTTATCAACTTAATAAACACACAAGAGCTAATATTCCTTTTAAATGGCAGGGGGCATGACTGGTCTGGCCATACCAGCTCTGGTCTCTTACAACATGGAGTATATTAGAGGTCAGAGTTTTTATTTATAGACTCACAGGTAAAGGGGGCCAAGACAAGGAGGAGCTTCTTCTGTGATGGACAGGATAGGGTGGAGTTAGGGGAGCCATTCTCTTAGGGGAACTAGCAGGGAACTGTCTGATTCTGCTGGATAAGGATGGCTTCCCACACCACAGTCAAAGTATTCTGCTGCAACTCAGGGTTTTGAGCCAAGAAAAGATAGACACCATTCCCTTGGGAAGGTCCATAATATTAGATGTATATTTGACTTTTTTATTTTACTCTGAGGAAATAGCCAGGAATTGGAAATTTTCTTCCAATCATACTGCATTGCATTAAGAAGTTAAAGCAGCCAAACTGCATCACATTTTCCTGGAGCTCTTTTTTGGGTTGGCACTTGATTCTGTGCTGCAAACTCTTGGCTGATTTGTGGAATTTTCACAGAGGCATTTTGAACTGTTTGTTGTTGTGGAGTCAGTGTCTCCATGAGAGAACATGAGCTAGGACTCCCTATTCCATCATGTTGCTAATATCCCACCCTCTAAATCTTTATTTTGGTACTGGAAATTGAACTCAGGACCAGTAACCACTTATCCATACCCCCACCCCTTTTATTTTTTTATTTTGAGAGGGGGTCTCCTGAGTTGTTTGGATCTCTCTAAATTTCTGAGGCTGGCTTTGAACTCAATATCTTCCTGCCTCAGCTTCCTGAGCCACTGGGATTGAAGGTATGTACCACCATGCCCAGCAAACCTTTATTTTTAAATAGAATGCAACACACTCTTCTAGATTGAGTATATTTTGGTAACTTTGCTGCAACTCAAAACCTACTTAACTATTTCAATTGCCAGAGAGTAATTGAATTGAGATGTTATTATTCAACTTCATGGTGATAATGGAATCCTGATTTTAATACCCAAAAGACATTAAGAAAATACAGGCCAGGTGTAGTGGCACATGCCTGTAATCCCAGCAGCTGAGGAGGCTGAGGCAGAAGATCATGAGTTCATAGCCAGCCTAAACAATTTAGCAAGGTCCTAAGAAACCTAGTGAGACCCTGTCTCTACATAAAATGTAAGAAAAGGCTGGGGATGTGGCTCAGTGTTTAAGCCTCCTGAGTTAAATCCCTGGTACCAAAAAATAGAGAAAGAAAATTCAAGGGAAACTGAGTGCAGTAGTACATACCTGTAATCCCAGCTGCTTTGGAACCTGAGGTCGGTGGATCACAAATTTGAAACACACAACCCTGTCAGAAAATAAAATATAGAAAGGACTGGGGATGTAGCTTAGAGGTAAAGTACTCCTGAGTTCAGTTCACCCCCAACACCCCGCATAAAAGGAAGAAAGAAAGAAAAATTCAAGGTGACAGAGCTCTTAGTCCTATGTTTGCTTTTGTTGCTGTTGCTGCTTTACACTCAGTCTTCTAAGAACAACCCTAGTTCCAGACTATCTTATTCTTATTCAAGTTCTATTGCTTATTAGCTGAATGTAGTCTGATCTTTAATATAGAGATAAAAAATTACCAACATTTAAGTTTGAGGATTAAGTGATTTCCTTAAAATAGTGCCTGCCAGTGATAAATATTGTGTAAGTACTTGTTACTCTTGTTGATGTGATTCACACAGACAAAAAAATCTTGAACCAAAACATGAATCAAAGATAGATTTTTAGGGTACTATTATCCTGTTTCAACTGATAAAGAAACTGAAGCAAAGGCAGGTTAAGTAATTTGTTAAGGTTCCCGGACCTAGAGTATGTGGGAGCTCAGAGTTTATTACAAGCAGATAAAGAATCTGTATTATTTCTAATCAGGGAAAATATTTTTTAAATTAGAAGATGCTATTTAGTTTTTTTCATGATAAAAACAAGTGCACAAGAACTGCTTTATTTCCACATTCCTTATGGCAACTTTTAAGATATTTCATAGTATATTTGCAATTCATACTCCAAAAATCTTTAAAAACTGAGCAATTAAACAGAGGTGTTTTAAGTTGTAAATAAATTATGTATTCCCATTACACACACTTTCATCCAGTCCAGGGTTTTCTTCTATGACCTACCTGATATTATCTATCTTCTACTCTAAAGGAGTTTCAGTGCCAAGAACTACACCAGACCCCTGCCCCCATGTTCAGTGCCATCTTTCTATTGCAATAATTTCTGGATATTAATAAATGCTTTAGTTTTTTAAGTTTAAAGAAAAAAGTCATGCTCTAAAAATGTTTATGATGAGGATTTTAACAAGTTGTCCTTGTTCTACATATGCTTCCATGCTATGCGTGCCTGTTAATGTGATGCCCAGCACCTTCCCAGCAGGCCCTGCCTAGTGCCTAGAATTTTTCAGAGAGCACCACAGTGGTCTGAGACATTGGTCCTGAATAGAGATGTATTAATTTATTTTTTGTGTGATGCTGGGGATTGAACCCAAGGCCTTGTGCTTGTGAGTCAAGCACTCTACCAACTGAGCTATCTCCCCAGTCAAAAGAGTTGTTTTTTTTTCCCTCCCTGAGGCACAGGGGATCAAGGTATTATTAAAAATGTTTGAGCCAGGTGTGGTGGTTCATGCCTGTAATCCCAGTTGCTCAGGAGGCTGAGGCAGGAGGATTGAAAGTTTGAAACCAGCCTCAACAACATAGCAAGAACCTGTCTCAAAATAAAAAATAAAAAGCATTGAGAATGTAATCTCAGTGGTAAAGCAACCACGATTTCCATTTTGGTAACAGGAAAAATCAAAAGTTTGAATCCAGCTGGGGTTATAGCTTACAGGTAGAATGTTTTCCTATAGGTGTTAGACCCTGGGTTTGATCTGCCACTAAAAAATAAATAAATTTGGAACCCCATGATGATGTATCCCAATTTACCAGGAAATGTGCAGTAAGTTGGCAAATGAGTTTATTCATCTGTAATATCAGGAGTACTGAGAGAAGAATTAAAGCTTTGAAATGTTTGAGTATTGCACCTGCTTTACTTGGAGTGCATATGAAATAAGACGTCACTGTACTTATCAATTTAAGCACGTATGTCAGTTGGGAAGCTTTGCTAGAGTAGAATGTTGCTGTCCATTTGCATGACATCTGTTTGCTTCATGGTATGAATAAATATATCTGTAAGATGCACCCCAAAAATAGATTTTAATGTGTGGAGAAAATTAAGAATTTATTAAAATCAGCCAGGTGTAGTGGCACACTCTTGTAATCCTAGCAGATTAAGAGGCTAAGGCAAGTTCAAAGCCAGTCTCAGCAAATGCAAGATCCTAAGCAATTCAGTGAGACACTGTCTATAAATAAAATATAAAATAGGACTGGGGAAGTGGCTCACTGGTCAGGTGCCCTTGAGATCAATCCCGAGTACCAAAAAATAAAATGAAAAATAAATTTATTAGAATCATTCTCTTCTCAAGAATCCTTGACTTTTGACTTATATTAACAGATGTGAATAGCATACAGGTCAAATTTCACTTACACTAACAAGAAGAATTTATAAATGGAAAAGTGAGACAACTGTGTGTGCCCTATTATAATTTATGTAAATTAATTCTGAAATTATCTTACTTACACCACATTAAAATATAATGTGGTGGAATAGAGTCGCCAAAATGATGTGTGAAAATGAAATAAAAGAACGGATCTTTTGGTGTTAAAAACACATTTAAGTAGATTCAAATATCATCTTCATTTGGCAGATGGAGGAATTGAAAGCCAGTACTGTGATGCACACCTATAATTCCCAGCCACCCAGAAGGCAGAGGCGGGGGAAATCACAAGTTCAAGGACAGCTTCAGAAACTTAGTGAGATCCTGTTTCTAAATAAATAAATAAATAAGGCTGGGGATGTGGCTTAGTGGTAAAGCATCTTTGGGTTCTATCCCCAGTACAAAAAAGTAAAGAATGAAAGTCCCTTGAGTGGATAAACAAGATCATATGACTAATTGTAGAGTTAAGGATCCAAGTGTGATTCCTTAAGCATGCACACTTCATGGTTAAGAAAACAATACTGTCATTATCAAGGAATATTAATTTTGTTTCATACCAGGGATTGACCTGAGAGTGTCATGCATGCTAGGCAAGTGCTCTATGACTGGGCTACTACCCCAGCCTTTTCAATTTTTTTTTGTGTGACAGAGTGTTGCTCAATTGCTGAGGCTGGTCCCAATTTGCAATCTTTCTTCCTTAGCCTCCAAAAATCACTGGGATTACAGGTGTGAATTAATATGCCTGGTTGTTTGTCTCAGGTATTTTTTGTCACAGCAATGGAGAAGTTGACTGACATATAGCCTAAATCAGACTACTTTACAATGTGACTGTTTTCAATAAAAATGGGGAAATAAATTGGCTTAACTCAAGATACAAATACAAAATGAAATGAAGCAAAGGCAGGCACAGTGGCACATGCCAAATCCAGCTACTCAGGAGGCTGAGGCAGGAAGATCCCAAGTTTGAGGCTGACCTTGGCAACTTAAAACAACCCTGTGTCAAAATATAAAATAGGCTGGGGATATAGCTCACTGGTAGAAGACCACTGAAACATCACATTTGGAATCTTTTTAATGATCTCTTCCAGTCCTACTCTTCCTATGTTGTGACACTATCAATGTTGTTTCTAATATGACAGGGCTAACCTTATGCATTAGCGAAACAGTGTGTGGCAACTTGGAAACACTCAAAATGTTTATCTCCATTATAGCTGAAATCCTAGCAATTGACAATAATTTGTTTGGGTTAGGCATTATGTCTTCAAAAATTCTTTATTAAAAGGTTGATAGAACAGAGAGAGGGAACATGACAAAAAGTAATGTTTGTGAAAGATTATATTTTACATTTTAAGACTTTCTTTGGGGAATGAGAAAAGACATTAATTGACTTGGAAAGACACGGGGTGGAGCATATTCCAGTTTAAAGAATAGAAGGTATAGTCTCGAAAAGACATACGCCAAAAGGCTGTAATGACTCTCTGAGTGGTATGAGTGTAGATAATATAAATACATTCACTTGCTTATGCAAACACAAAGACACGACACATGCACCCCTGTGTTTTGGAGTTTTTCTGCTGTTAACATGCCCTGTTTGCCTATTTATATCAATGTGTGTGTGTGTGTGTGTCTACTGGGGGTTAAACCCAGAACTGTATGCATGCTAAGCATGTACTCTACCACTGAGCTGCACCCCAACCCCTCCCCTCTTTTTTTTTTTTTTGAGATTGTATCTTGATATGTTACCCTAGCTGAGTTCAAATTCCTGGGCTCAAGTGATCCTCCTGCCTCAACCTCTCAAGTAGCTGAGAATACAGGCACCTATCACTGTGCCCAGCTTCAATTCTTACATAGATCAAAAAAAGAAAGCATTGAGTTTGCAAGTAGGTTGTAACACAAGCTGCATAAACAAAGTGTTTCAGAGATGTGGGGAGACATCTTAGCATAAGAGAACATATGCAGTCCACAGAGGATGCATAGTGCAATCTCAGAGATCTAACTCCTGGCAAATTTAAAGTTTCCCCTGAGCAGGTTATTGATCTTACACATGATATAATGCACTGCTAGACATTGTGTTGTGACTTTGTTTTGAGTGAGGGAAGTGTTTCACTACATAAAAATCAAATGATGAGGATGTTTGCTTGGCAGTTTATGGTTGAATTCTGCTCAGCATGACTATAAGTACATAAGCCATTTTTCAAAATCTGTGACACACTGAAAAGGTTTGAAAAGATTTCATCCTCAACACAAGTAACCAAAGCAAACTGTACAAACATATGCCCAAACAATCTGGAACTGTACTAAAAGAAAGGCCACCCACATAAGTATCACGTTCCCCTGCCCGCAGAGAAACACGAAACCGGATCGGGGCAAGTTCTTTATTTTCTGCTAGCAGTTACTTCTGGCTGGCCGGCGGCGGGCCGCTCTTGCAAGCGCCTTACATTACATACAACAACCAATCAGCTTATAGATCACGAGGGGAAAGCATGGACAGTAATGGAGCACAATAGTGTGGATATAGCAATCATGCAGTGTCCACGAGGACCCATGACCAATCATATTAACTTCCTCAAATAACGCCACTTGTTGGCAGAGAGAATTAGTCTGCTGGAGGTACCTGGTTTTGTTCTCAGCACTTCCTTGGCACCTTGCCAGGCGCCATCTTGGCCACGCCAAAGGGCTGGGGGTCTGCAGTACCCCGACAGCTCCCCCTTTTTTATTTATTAAAAGAATGCTGGCTCGGGATCGTGCCTGTCTTAGGCGGAGTGGTCAACCATCGTCCTTACCCGTCATCGGATAACTGCAGAGCATGCTACAGCTCCTGTCTTAGGTCGGTACGTGGTTACCTCCTTCCTTACCCATCATTGACTACCGATCCAGCATGCTCAGCCAGACTTGAGGAGAGCTGCCAGCCTCTAAGGCCATCATGGCTTGATGGAAAATGATGCGATCTCTGGCATGAACTTGGCATATACGCATGATAAAGCGTGTGAGGAAGATAATTGCAATGATCATTAGCACACACAATGCTCCCATTCCTGCCCATTGCTTTACAAAACTGAAGGAAGAAGATAACCAATTTTGCATTTCAGATATAGGGGCTACATTAACTCTAGTAGAATTAAGGCTAACAATTTGTGATCTAAGAATGGCAGTAAGATTATCAAATTTATAAGACCAATTGGCACGTAGCTGAGTAGATATGATTTTAGACAAATTTGCTGCATAACTAAGATTATGATAAGCTACAGGTGTAATGCACAGTCCCGGTAGATGATAAATACACCCCACGCTTAACAGTTCTTGTAAAAGGTCCATTTGTTCTTGAAGTAAGTCCACACGCTGGTTCACCAAAAGTAGTCCTGCTTTTAGGTGTTGATCCACTGTTTGTTGAGTAGACAGAGCAGTAGCTGTCTGCTGGACCACTTCATTAAGCTTAGTTGCTGACTGTACTGATGTCGTCAAGGCTACAGCTGCTGCGGCGGCTGCTGCTGCTGATGCAACTATGGTGGTAATGACTGCTACGGTGATTCCAAAGTCCCTCTTATTTCTGGAAAGCAATACTGGCAATTCATCATCTGTAACAGAAACTGGCATAGGCAGAAAAGTAGGGATTCGCATGATGACCGCTCGGGAGAAATTGGTAGCATTCCAACATTGAGAAAGGTAGCATCTAGATTGAGAGCAATTAAGATTTGTGCTATTAGTGTTAGTTAGTAAAAACATAAAAGGAGGGAACACACAGACTGGGGTGGACAAGAATGAAAGATTTTGAGTACAATTAGTAGTAGTCTCGGCTCCACTTTTGTCAATTCCAGTCCACCTCCTAGAATTCCATTCGCATTGTCTGAAAGATCCTTCTTTAAGAGCAAAAAAGGGTTGTAAGTTAGTATATCCTGAAGTCGAGGTAAATAGCAACCAATTATCAAAAGGATTAGTGCGCCTTCCGCCAAATTTGCCGTCATGATCATAAAAGTCATCAGTAGTACGCTGAAAAGTAAAATTTGGTGTGAAGAAAAATCCATGTTGAACTGGAGCTGCTTGCTCAGCATCTTGACAACCTGTCCAGGTAGGAAGTGTGGAAAATTTTGGTTTACATGGAGGAAAAAGTCTAGGAGTTTTAAATCCATTAGTGGGAAGTGGTAATCTGTGAGGTATAAGTCCTGTAATCAAAGTGGCTGCCCCTTCCCATCTGTCCTCTGATATGGTTATGTATGCACCATTATCAAAGTGACCACCAAGCGAACCGTAGCATTCGGGTAGAGCATCAGGAGAATCCTTGGATGTAAAGAAACCCTGTACCTGCTTTTGGAGAACAATACAAGGGTTAAAGTCATTACTACTAATAGCATTATCCTCAGGTATATCAAAGCACAAGGTTCCAGGGAGGGAGAAAGTGGAAAAATTATATAGATGAGTATCTGGATCAAAAGACGTGGTGGGTAATCCTGTAGCCGCATTGGTGGTGAACAACGGAGGAAGTAAAGAGGAAGTATTAATTAACGGTAAAGGATATGGCCAGGCTTTAACTATCGCCCATAATTCTCGTGTCTTCACCAGTGTCAACATCATCATTAGCAGGGCGCTTATCAGCACAATGTTCTTCATCGTTACTTTGATGCACCAGTCTGGTCAACCTTTCAGGTATCCAAATTGGTGTTTGCTGATCCTGTGGGAAGACACAAACAGACCCTCGGACCCACCGAAGAACTGGATCTGGACCTTTCCATGTACCTGTGAGAATATCTTTCCACTTTACCCACATTTGAGTACTTGCGGGATTAGCATGTCTCTCTGCAGCCGTGCTTCCATTTTTGTCCACATTTAAAAAATTTAAAATAAAGAGTACTAAATTTAGTTTGTCTTTAGGTGCTCTAAAGTCAGCACCTATTCCCCCTTTTTGTTTTATTAAACAATTTTTTAATGTTAAATGAGTGCGTTCCACTATTCCTTGTCCTTGAGGATTATAAGGAATTCCTGTGATAAGTTGTATACCAAAATTTTTTGTGAATAGAAGAAAACTTTTGGATGTGTAAGCTGGCCCATTATCAGTTTTGATGATTTTTGGAATGCCCCAGGCTGCAAATGCTTGTAAACAATGTTGTATAACATCTTTAACCTTTTCACCAGTGTGAGCTGAGGCCATAATTACTCCTGAAGCGGTGTCTACTGAAACATGTACATACTTTACAGTACCGAACTCAGGAATATGAGTTACATCCATTTGCCAAATATGATTAGGTAACAGTCCTCTGGGATTTACTCCAACAGACTGTACTGGCAATAGGGTGGCACAATGTTGACATGTTTTAACAATTTGTCTAGCAACATCTTTAGAAATATTGAACTTTCTTCTAAGAGTAGTAGAATTAACATGAAATTGTGAATGAAACATCTTAGCTTGTTCAAATAGTGTAAAAGCAAAGATGGTTTTTGTGGCTTTATCAGCCTTAGCATTTGCTTTGGCAAGTGGTCCTGGTAGGCCAGAATGAGCTCTAATATGTCCTACATAAAAGGGGTATTTGCGGTCTAAAATTAGGGCACGCAAGGTTCGAAAATAAGGAGCAACTGTGGATCCATCGGAAATATAAGGCACAGTTTCTAAACAAGGTATTGATTGTACTATATAATAACTGTCAGATAACAGATTAAAAGGTTGATCTTTCATGATATTAAAAGCTAAGACTACTGCAGCAAGCTCCACTACTTGGGCAGACGAGGAAGGGAGAATGATGGTTTCAGTTTTATCTCCAACTATTACTGCTCCCACTCCATTTTTAGATCCATCAGTAAATATTGTTTGACAATGATGCAAAGGCTGCATCCTTGTAATTTTTGGAAATATATTTGGAGTATTTTTACAAAACTGTATCCATGGATGTTTAGGATAATGATTATCAAATGTTGCTGTGGTTGAGCAATATAAAATAGCCCAATCATCATCATGCTGAATCAACCACTGCATTTGTAGTTTAGTATAGGGAATAATAATGACCTTAGGGTGACTTCCAAATATGGTAATACAGGCTTCTAACCCTTTATATATCAACTGAGCTATTGCCTTAGGAAATGTTTGTAACTGTTTTGTGGGCGATGCTGGGAGATTGATACTCTGTAAAGGTCCTCCTTGCCATAGAATTCCATATGGGCTATGTTGTTCTGGGATAATAATCAACATTAGAGGTTGGGATGGATCACATCTTTCTGTATAATCTGATTGCAATCTTTGTTCTACCAACGTGAGAACCTTTTGTGCTTCCGAAGTAAGGACTCTCGGAGAATGGAGATTAGGGTCTCCTTTAAGTATATTCAATAGAGGTTTCAGCTCTCCTGTGGTAATCTTTAAATATGGCCTAATCCAATTTAATATCTCCAAGGAGTTTTTGAAAATCATTTAGAGTTTTAAGCTTATCGGTTCTAATGGTTAATTTTAAAGGCTTTACCATAGTAGCTGTAAGCTTAGTACCTAGATATTCTTGAGTTTCTCCCATTTGTAGCTTTTCTGGAGAAATGTTTAAGCCATACTGTTGTAGAGTGGAAATTAAAAATTGTAAAGCCTTTTCCAAGAATTGTCTGTTTTTGTGGCAGATAAGGATATCATCCATATAATGATAAATCAACAAATCTGGAAAATTGTCTCTTGTAGGTTTTAAGGCTTTATCTACATATATTTGGCATAACATGGGACTATTAGTCATGCCTTGAGGCAACACAGTCCACTCAAATCTTTGGTCAGGCTGTGCATGATTGAGAGAAGGTAAGGTAAAAGCAAACCGCCAACAATCCCTTCTATGTAATGGGATTGAGAAAAAACAATCTTTTAAATCTAAAATGACAGTGGGCCAATTTTTAGGTAAAGCTGTAACTAAAGGCAATCCCCGTTGTATAGGACCCATAGGGAACATCTGTGCATTAATGGCTCTTAAATCATGTAATAGTCTCCACTTTCCAGACTTTTTCTTAATGACAAAGATAGGAGTATTCCAGGGAGAAGTGGAAGGTTGTAAATGTCCTGCCTGTACTTGTTCTTGTACTAATTTATGAGCCGCTTCTAACTTTACTGTAGTAAGGGGCCACTGTTGAATCCATTGTGGCTCATCATTTTTCCAAACTATTGGAATTGGTGTAATAACAGTGGCCCCTATATATAACCCAGCCCTCTGAAATCATTTTTTGGAGGAGGTAAGGGCAAGGGTTGTAATGATCCCTGTTGTTCTCGACCTAACCCTTGATTTTCTGTATATTGCATCTTTTTCATCATATGTGTCACAGGTTTAGAATTAATATTTGTTGTTAATTTAGCATTCATTTGAGTTAAGACATCCCTCCCCCATAAGGAAATAGGTATTTTACAGATATATGGTTGAAAAATCCCTGAATGGCCTTCATTATCCCTCCAGGACAGCGAAGCAGCACTCTGGTTAGGTGATTGAGCCACACCCAAACCTTGTAAGTTTTGATTAGCTGTAACTACAGGCCAACCTTTGGGCCAAACTGCTTCACTTATTATACTTTTATCAGCTCCTGTGTCCAGTAATCCTATAAAAGGTTTATGTCCCACTATTAACTGTATTATGGGCCTATCTTGGAGGTCCATAGTAAAATTAGCCCAGGGTCCTCCTGTAGACCCAAATCCGTTATTTCCCCTTATTGTCTTCTTACTAGGCCACAAGGAATGCTGACTAGGTAAAATTAACATTTGTGCTATCCTATCTCCTGGAGAAATGACTGTAATTCCTTTGGGTGAAGAAACCATAGCCCTAACTTGTCCTTGAAAATCAGGGTCAATTACTCCTGGGTGGACTATAAGACCTCTTAAGGTAGAAGAACTTCTGCCTAGAAGCAATCCTACTGAATTTGCCGGAATATTTCCTTCCCAATCTGTGTCTACCATTTGTACACCCATATCAGGGGTTAATACGAGTCTGGAGGTGGCACAGATGTCCAATCCTGCACTTCCTGAGGTGGCTCTTCTTTCCTGAGCTTCATTTCCTTCTCGGTTGGAGGATACCACTGTCGTGGCACTTGTTGAATCACCCCGTATATTTGTTGTGGGCCCCGGGGCGGGCCCCTCACCCCGTTTTTTTGTAACTTGGGGTTAGTTGGTAAAAGATTCCCTTCATTGTCCCTAACAGAATAACATTCACTAAGCCAATGATTTCCTCTTTTACACCGAGGACATAACTTAGGCCCCTTTCCTTGACCATTGTTCCTGGAAGGGCAACATGCTCTCAAGTGTCCCATTTGTCCACATGTGAAGCAGGAACCAGGAGATCCTCCTTTTTTACTCCCTCCTCTTTGTGCTAATGCTGTGGCAAGAACAGAGGTTTGTCTGTCGAGTGTAGCAATAAATGCAGCACTATTTCCAGAGGCCTCATTAATGTCTTTGCAGACTCTTAAATAAGTAGTCAAGTCTTTATTTCTCCATGGCCTGATGGCATCTTTGCACCATTTATTGGCTTGTTCATAGGCTAACTGTTTTATTAATGGCATTGCTTGATCAGCATCTCCAAAAATTCTAGAAGCTGTTTGAATTAATCTATCAACAAAGTCTGCATAGGGCTCATTACTTCCTTGGGTAACTTTTGACAACTGTCCTTGTAAATCTCCTGACCCTTGTAGGGTTTTCCATGCTTTAATAGCAGCCACAGCAATTTGAGCATACACTGCAGGATGATAATTAATCTGTGCCTGGACTCCCTCATAAGGCCCTGTTCCCATCAACATGTCTCTGTCTACCTGTGGATTCCCTGAAGTTGCATTGCGCCTTGCAGTGTCCATTGAAATTTCCTGCCAAGCTGTTTTCCACATAAGATACTGTTCCCCTGACAAGGTTGCTCTAGCTAGATTAGTCCAATCCAAAGGTAGCATATTTAAAGACATCATGGTCTCTACCAGTGAGACTGTAAAAGCCGATTGAGGCCCATAAGTGCTCACTGCTTCTTTTAGCTGTTTAACCATTTTAAAATCTAATAGCTGATGAAACCTTTGATTTTGGGCATCCTCAAATACTGGATATGTAGCATTCTGTAAGGAGGCCCACCCTCTATGTCTGCTATGGTTTTCCTTTTCCTTAAACTCGATGGGTGGTGCACTGGGAGCAATAGGTGTACTAAGCCGTTTAGACGCTAGATGGCGCTCAGGTTGCACGCTTAACTTTCCCATAGCTTCTTCAAGCTCCTCCCCAGTAAATTCCTCTTCAGAACTTTCTCTTTCCGTATAATTTTCTCTTTCTGAAGTCTGAGAACATGATCGTTCCTCTTTAATCTCTTCTAAAATCTGACTTCCTTCTTCTAAAGGCCCCTTTAAATCCCTAAAAGGGTTTTTTGATTTACCTTGCTGCATCAAACAAGATTTAAGAAGTGACCATATTGCCAGAGTTCCCATTGGCAAAGGCTCGCGTCTCTCTGCGTCGCGCAAATCCTCTCCTAGCTGTTCCCACTGAGGAAGATTTAATAATCCCTCGTCTAAAAACCACGGAGAGACTTTCTCTACAGTATCTAGAAACTTGAAGGCCGTGTTTGCCTTCAATGGTGTTCCGTGATTTTTTAAAAGTTCTCTAAGAGGCCGCTGCATTCTAATCTTAGACAGATCCGTTCCCATGACTACGAGGTAGTTTACTAGTTTAAACACACAAACAAAAGACAGGCGCGCGCACGCACACACGCTCACTCACGCACGCACACACATACACTGTTTGGTACCACTATATAAATCTGTATCTGGCCACTTCACTCGTCCCTCCTATGGGGAACCTTTTGTGATGAATCGTCCCTCCCACGGGGATCCTTTTGTGATGAATCATCCCTCCCACGGGGATCCTTTTGTTATGAATCGTCCCTCCTACGGGGATCCTTTTGTGATGAATTGTCGCAGCTCCGCGAACCTCGAGACGTCTCACCTTTTGAACTCTCAGACTAATTTTTCTTGATTTGAAAACTTATGTGAACTTACCCTTATATTTTTTCTCGTTCCCGGTCTTGATTCGGCACCATTTATCGCGTTCCCCTGCCCGCAGAGAAACACGAAACCGGATCGGGGCAAGTTCTTTATTTTCTGATAGCAGTTACTTCTGGCTGGCCGGCGGCGGGCCGCTCTTGCAAGCGCCTTACATTACATACAACAACCAATCAGCTTATAGATCACGAGGGGAAAGCATGGACAGTAATGGAGCACAATAGTGTGGATATAGCAATCATGCAGTGTCCACGAGGACCCATGACCAATCATATTAACTTCCTCAAATAACGCGACTTGTTGGCAGAGAGAATTAGTCTGCTGGAGGTACCTGGTTTTGTTCTCAGCACTTCCTTGGCACCTTGCCAGGCGCCGTCTTGGCCACGCCGAAGGGCTGGGGGTCTGCAGTACCCCGACACATAAGTACTTTGTTCAAGATCACCACAGTCTCATGCCTAATGATTTGCTAATGACATACTTGTTTCAAAGAAATAGAATATCAGAAGGTGCAATACACAATGATAGGCAAGTTCTTAAGATAACCACTTATGAAATATTCTGAAATAGTAAAGATTATCCTCCATTTTAATGTTATTATATACAATATTTCACCTTACAATTTTTCTTCCTTTCATTTTTTTTTATACCAGAGGATTGAACCCAGGAGCACTAAACCACTGACCCACATTCTCAGCCCTTTAATTTTTTTATTTTGAGAGACCCTTAGCAACAGATTAGACATAGCAGAAGAAACCAATAGTAAAGTTGAACACATAGCAATGAAAATAATTCAAAATGAACAGAGATAAAATCTTGAAAATAAAACAAAGAGAGTATTAGTGAGTTATGGGACAACTTCAAGTCACATTGTGCTTTTGTCAGCTTTGTATCATTACAACGAAATACCTGAGACAGGATACTCATAACCAAAAGATTTATAGTTCACAATTTTGGAGGGTCAAGTCCAAGATTGGGAAGCCAAGCCTTTAACACATATGGACCTTTGAGAGACACTCATCAAAACCATAGCACACTGGTCTCTGGGTAGACATCCTGACCATAGATGGGCCAGTGAATTTCTTCCTTAGGATTTTGAATTTAGGACCCAGAGAGAATCAACTAGCTTTGCTGTGGGAGCCTGAATCAGGAACATAAAAATCTTTGTTTTCCAACCATAAAGACTGAGAAGTAGAAGTCATCAGTCTGTAACAGAGGGAAATAGATCAGACAAACAGAGGAAAGTAGGCATGTAGTTGTAATGTATAAAGCTGCTTCCCTGCCCATTCCATTGCAGTCATTTTCCCTACCTCCCAACCACTTGTCAATCTGTGAACATCCTAGATAGTTATTGGTTCATCAGTCGGCTTGCAAGTATCCTTCTCTGTTATTGATCCCCTGCTAGCCCACGGAATTCAACTGCCATCTTTCCTCTCTTGCTTCTCTCTCCTACACACTTGCTTTTCCTCCTCCTCACTTTCTACTCTCTCTAGTGTGTGCCCTTTCCTTTACTTTCTCTTTTCCTCTCATTTTCTCTCTTACCCTGCCTTAGACACTCTGTTTGCTTAATAAATTCCCCATGTGATTTCCCGTGTCTGGTGTGGTTTCATTGGATTTCCTTACATCTGATGCCATGACTTGGGATGGGTCCTTCCACTGTCGCAAGTGGAACACCATCTAAGCCCCAGTGCCCCCAGATAGAGCCCCACCTTCCATTCTGCCCGGACACTCTGCTCTGCATTCATCACTGGACTTCAAATTGGTGAGTCCTCTAGGCTGGTTCCCCTCGGCTGATTTATACCCTCGAGGCAGCTGAGGACTGGGGGTACCCCAAGCCACAACTTTTATATTTATGGCAGGCCCCTATAGTTGGTCTTATCTGCTGGATGGATTCCTGATTTTATGGTGGAGATTCTCTCTGAGGATTAAGGCTCATCTCGCACTCGCATTCGCACTTGAAAACCCTGATATCAGGTCCTCAAATCCTTCTTGGCTATTGCCTGGCACACACATTGGTGCTTGTGTGACAACACAATCAATGCACTGCCCCTCATCTCCAGCCCAGTACTCTGGCCTCAGGATGCCCTGGCCACAGAATCAGCTGTATCAGTCCCCACCATGGAATCTGTGTCCTCCAATCTGGCAGATTCCACCCTGGGAACCCTTCGCCCGACCCCTGGTATTTAAGCCATCAAAATCCATTTGTGTAATGGCACACAGCTTCTGTGAGCGAGCAGGCAGATGGAAAGGGATTCCTTATCTTTAAGTCTCTTCTTTCTTGCTTCTTAGCTCTTCCTGCAGGCTCAAGTGCCTCCAGACCCTGCTTCTCCTTCTTCCCCTGCTCCCCCATGTAATATAAGCAGCCCCATTCCCCACAAGTAGTGGGAAATTGTTGGGGTCTTAAGCCCCCTTGCTCTTCTTGACCAGCTGCAAGGGAAGGGGACACTCCCCAACAAGGTCAGACCAGGATAGGTAGGGCCGACTGACTGCCCGCTCCCAGCCCTCCAGTCTGGGTGGAGGACAATCAGACGCATCAGGGAGACCAGTCACAGCAGGAACTCATGTATTGAGGAAATCACACGGCTTTTATGTAGGGTGGGGGCTAGGTGGGAACCAATCAGCTTAAAGATCAGCAAGGCATGGGAAGTTCACACAGGTGAGAGTCCCATAGGACTATATGACAAGCATGAGCTGATCACGTTCATGGAACTGTTAACCAATCCCTGACAGTGGTCTAATTTATCATCATTAACCTTTGAAACCACCTTTGAGCCTTGATCTTGCTCACTCGCCAGGGAGTAAGGAGTCAGTCTGAGTTAGTTAACCTGTCATTAGTCCCAACAAGAGATGATTGTTTAACAATTTTCTGCATCCAAACCTAAATTAATTACTAACCAGGAAAAAGGGTTAAAAGGACCTAAGCATCAAGTTTCTGCTAGAACATTTTAACCCCTTTCAGATCCAATCTCAGTCAAGGCTTACATTGAAATGTGAATGAAGGAAGGCTCAGTGGGAGACCAGTTTCAAACCCAAAGAAAAAAAGTGTCCATTTTAAATTTCCCCTGGGCTACAACTCAGAATACTTTTCTCCCTTTCACCTTTTCTCTCCTCATTTTCTCATGCTTCAATTAATAACCATTATCATTTTTCTTCTAGGATTTTTGTTTTTCTTAAATGCTGTATTTTTGAGCTCACAATTTTGATCCTGCATACCTAGGTTAATGATTCTTGATCAGTTCATTTTATCCAACTCTAGAGTTATTTTTGAACATCGGTTACATTGCAATGGAGATAAGTATTACAAGGCCTTTGCTTTTGTGTTAAATATAAGCATGCATAAAAATTAAAATTTTAAAAATGGATCCAAATATTTTTAATTCATGTGATTTAAAGAGGTTTAATTTAAAATGGGTATACTAAGAAGTAAAATGTCCTTAAAATTAACTCACAAGTCTCTAGGTGGTCAAACAAATAAAGTGTTGATGTTTGTAAAATGTCTAACATCAATTATTCTAGGACTTTTCTTCAACAGGAAAGAGATGGCAAATACTGTTGGTACACTTGTCTGATATCTTGTTTTTTTTTACAATAAGATGAATGAATTAGAGTCAACATGTATGGGATTACTCAAATGTGTTTGTTAGAGATATCTAATTGATTTACAAAGTTATTCCATGTAGTAACATACTTAAAAACATTATTCTTTTACATATTAAATGTGTTCATATTTTCCAGGTATACAAGCATTTAAAGCAGAAAATTTATCAAGCTGCTATTCTCAAAATTAAACTT
This sequence comes from Sciurus carolinensis, assembly GCF_902686445.1. NCBI lineage: Eukaryota > Metazoa > Chordata > Mammalia > Rodentia > Sciuridae > Sciurus > Sciurus carolinensis. The sequence goes on along the minus strand of NC_062223.1, from coordinate 27,704,406 downwards.
GTCTGTAATGGTAAACCTATCATTTAATGTTCTATTATAGGACCTGTCATCAATAGGGTATATGTAAAATTTGTTAAATGTATTTCTAAAAGTTATTGAGAGCCTGATTTGTTTAAAAGTTAAGCATGAAAGCATTTTACCACTTTGCCACACAAAAGGAAACTTAAAGATCTCTCAGCCTTTCATTAACTCATGTTTTAGATATAATGTTAATTGTGTTAATTAATGTTCATATAGACTCAGGAGTCAATATATGTAAACTTCTTAAAATGACATTTAAGAAAGAATGTAATGCGCAGTAGCAAAAATGGGACAACAGTGACTGAAATTGGGGTCTCTAATGACTTCACGACTGTGGCATGCTTGGTGCCTGTGAGTACTCCTGTGCAGGGGCACAAGATGCCTAACCACTGTGGCAGTACATTGATCTCAGACACACAGCTCTTGGGCAGGAAGGAATTCTTTTGCTAGATAACCAGTGTTTCATCAGCTCCCTTCTCTGGTTCCTGCTCAGCTTACAGTAAATTTGGAACCTAACATTGCACATATATAAAGATTGCTGACATAACTCTTTAGATCTGCATTTCCATCAGAGAACAGAGCTCCATCTGATCTCAGCTTAATCTTCAAAATCTGTGTTTATAACCCTTTATTTTCTAATACTTCTTGGCCCCTCACTGAAAAGCCCTATGTTACCTGGGATAAGGCTCTGCCTCATAACCCTGCTACACATTAGAATGTCTCCAAAGTAAGCCAGACTTTAACTCATTTAAAGTTGTGTTCAAAAGTTTGATGTTTGTTGTAAAGATTACTGTGATCTCAAATGGGAACTCAGTCAACATTCAAGATAGCTATTGCACAAACTGAATGTTTTATTGTTGGTGATTCCATTTTATATTTTTCTTGTAAACTCTAATTGTTGCCTGATCAATATTTTGCAGAAGTACTGCTTCAAGAGTGAACACCATAAGTTAACTTGGAAGAGTAAGCCATCACCTATAGGACAGGTAATGTAAACCCCAATTAGATAAAAGGGAGTAAATAACTGTAAAGTTATAGACACTGAAGCTAAAGCCCAGTACTCTTGCTTTATGAATGGTGAGACTGACTTGCTTGATGGTTAAAAATCAAACTTAGAGATTGAGATTAAATACAGAGGTCAAGAAAAGTTCATATTTGGGTCTTGTCCTCAAAGTCAGCCTGAACCCAGGGAACAAGAGGATTTCTCTAAGAAGGTTTGCAACTCTGGGTCACACAACCTCCTGAGCAAGGAGATTGATGAGGCCACTAGAGGAAAAGCCACTCAGTGCACCTGCTGCAGAGGAGGGTCAAGGAAAAAGGGAGACATTCCTGGTGCTTTCAAGGGAAGCCACCTCATCAAGGAGACCCTGCCTAAACAATGGTACTAATGGAGCTAAGAAGCTGCTCTTCTTCTCTATGAGTGACTCCTGTGGGAACTCAGCTGACTCTTTAACAGACAGGAACAGGTCACTTTGACCAACTTGATCTTAAACACCTAGCAATACAGTTAAAACCAAAATATAGCCATTCTTGGGAATTTCAAAGAAATAATAGTTAAATGTAACTGAAGATATACACTTGTGTTAGCCCACTAGAATAAAGACTAAAAGCTACAAGAGAGAGATTCTTAGGCAAATGTGCCTGATAACTATCAAGAGAAACTGCCAGAGGCATAAGTTTTAGTCAGTTTAAAGCTTACAAACACAAGTAGGTTTAATCTATGTTTGCTAGTAACAGAAGTATAGAGATCTCTACTAAATGTTGTGTTTATATTCCAGATAACCTGTACAATGTTAAAGTTCCCAAATAAAGGCCTTGTGCTCTCCATCCTTTGCTAGACCTTGTTATGGGAACAACTTCTCAGTTCTCTCACCCCCTGGAGAGGAATTATTGACTTCTGTTATCTTTATGATATGCATTGGCATGTTCCAGATTCTGCAACATTTATATTGTATCAATCTCATTTCAGTACTCATGTCTTTTTGTTCTTCTCTCATAGAAACACCCATCCCAAGAGGCCTTTACAACCTTCTCTTCCCAATTGCACTTCTACCATGAACCCCTCAATTGACCCAATTTCTAAAATGGGAACTCCAAACTGCTTGCCCCACGCTGCCCCATTCCAGCTCGAAGAAGTCTATCAGTAATCATTCCCTTTCCCTACAGCAGTGAAGGAGTTCCTAGAATTAGAGGGGTGAATGAAGTCAGAATTGGGGATAGGCAGTTAGTGTAGAAATAGGGAATCAGTTAAATCGAGGAAATGAAGTGTATGAAAACCATCTGCCTTTGGAAGTCTGGAAGGAGAATGGACATTTTACATCTTACCTGCAAAACCAACCTCAGTCACTTAGGCAGGAAGGAGAGAGAAGGCTTCAAAAAGAACTGGAGAGCAAAAGATTATCTTCTAAAAACAGAAATGGGGGGATGTAATGTATAAAGCTGCTCCCCCACCCATTCGTTGCAATCATTTTCCCCACCTCCCAACCACTTGTCAATCTGTGAACATCCTAGCTAGCTATTGGTTCATGATTCAGCTTACAAGTATCCTTCTCCATTAATGGTCCCCCGTTAGCCTGATGGAATTCAACCGCCATCATTCCTCTCTTGCTTCTCTCTCCTACACACTTGCTTTTTCTCCTCCTCGCTTTCCACTCTCTCTAGCGCATGCCCTTTCTCTTTCCTTTCTCTTTTCCTCTCATTTTCTCTCTTACCCTGCAGGTAGACACACTGTTTGCTTAATAAATTCCCTTATGTGATTTCCCATGTCTGGCATGGTTTCGTGGGATTTCCTTACAGTAGTATGGAAAGATAAATCATTGAATTTTCTAGGTCTTAGTTCCAGCTTTTACAGAACACAGTGCTGTTAAGCTTCTTCTCAAATTCCATGAGATAAAGTTTTTTTGTGTTTTTTTTTCCCATAAAATAAAAAGGATTTAACTTGTATAGAGAAATACATTTAGTTTGGAACACTGTTATACATTGGGGGTGTCTCTGGCCTTTTGATGAAGAAATGTTCACTAGGCATCTGAAGTTCATAGAACGTACATGTACCCCAAATGTACATTTGTTCTCTCCATCACTAGGTACCACCTAGGGTGTATGTAAAATTGACAGTGAGGGCATATGACAATGGAGACAAAAATAAAGTCAAGGATGGTGCCTGGACAAAAGTCACATTAGAGAGACAAAAGTAAGAGGATCCAGGGAAAGAATCCAGGAAAGAATGTCTTCAAAGACAGGATGAGAGAACATAATGTTTATGAAATCAAAGGATGGGAGAATTTAAAGAAAAAGAAAATTCATAACAGTATCAAACTCCTAGAGAACTAAATACTTTACAGAACCTTGATTAGCAACCACCAACTTTATATACTTCTAACCTTACTTTCTTTTTTCTTTCCATATGTACCACATCTGAGTCTGTATTTCTCTGTTTCTGACTTCAGAATGCTGACTTAACTACAGTTATTAGTCTTTTTCAGGATTGGTTTTGGTAATCATGATCTTACATTATTCTACTGATTCTATACATTATTCTCCTGATTAAAGAGCCAGTCAAAGCAGATCAGAAGGGAAGGGCTGAACCGTTTTCCCCTGAAAGATAAATTTTGTGCCAATACTACTACAACTTCTGGGTTTTCTCTTGTTCCCACCGTGACTTTCTACAATCTCAGTGCCTACAGTGAGTGTAAAATTCCAAGGTCACACAGCCTGTGGGTGGGGTGGTGTGGTTTGGGTTCAGCACAGGACCTCACTTGGCCTTCCTTTGAGGACATTTCTTATGGTGGAATCTAACAGTTCTGGGGGCAGTTGTTTTGTTGCTTTCAAGTCTGAAATCTTCCATAGCCTGAGTTGGAATGGGAGTGATAACTCTGAGCTACAGATGTCAGAGTGGAAATTCATCTTTGATGGGCATTCATGAATGAAACAAAAGCTACAAATGAGAAAAATGTTTAAATTTTGTTTGTTATATAAGATTCAACTCTACTTATAATGTAAAAACATATCCTCTACATAGTAAATTCTGAGAAGAACCTACTCTTGTATAGCTTGACAAGGTAAAAACAAGTTCTCTTATGTGATCTATTTATTTATGTGATACAATCAATAATTGTGAAACACAGTATAGATCCTGGAAGAGGAGCCATGTTTTCTGTCTGAGCAGGACAGTTCTGAAAAGGTAGTGGATATAATAAGAAGGAAGATTTACTTATAGAAGAGAAGAGGAGTATTGAAATCAGGTATTTATAGGAAGGTCTAGTAAACTTAAAAGTGCTCATGTCAATGAACCCATAACTCAGTGAAGCAGGATCCTGGGACTGGTGGTATGGTGAGGGTGGGGAAGAAAACAGCAAAGACCAGTGGATGGTTTTGCAATATTCTTTGTGCTATGCTTTGGATAAGTATCCTCCAAAGGCCCATGTACTAAAGGGTTGGTCTCCAGTCCTTAGTGCTGGCCTCCAGCACTGGAGGTGAAGCCTATTTGGAGATGTTCTGGCCATGTGCAGGCATGCCCTTCTGGCACCCTTTTGCCCCTCTCTCTTTCCTTCCCAGCATCCATAAGGTGAGCAATTTCTTCTACCACACATCCTCCACCATGATGTGATGCCTCAACACATTCCCAAGCAACAGGTCAACCAACAATGGACTGAAACCTCCAGAACTGATCCCAAATAAACCTTTCCTTTCTTTAAGGTGATCATTCTCAGGTATTTGTCACAGTAATGCAAAAATGACTAACTCAGTATGTCTTATAGTCAACAAGATACAGACTCAGGAGTTCTCTAAAATACAAGATCCATCAATAGAAAAATCAAAAATTAAAGTGATATTTTGACCATTATACTCTTAACCCAACTCCTTGACCTGATTTCTGTCTTGTTTTATTCTACTGTAACCATATTCACTTCTTTAGAGAGGAGTCTTGGGCTCAAGAAGACTCCTTCTTTTGGTTCTACCCTCCACCTTTTCCTTTCACGGGTAAATGTTAGCCACAAGTCTTGACCTTCTGTTTCTAAAATGGAGACTGCAGTCAAATAATTCTGAAGAATCTGGAAGGTGCATTTGACAGACTGGGGTGGGGCATTTTGCTGTGTTAAAGAAGAAATCTGGTGTAATTAAAACTGTCATTAAAGCTAGTTAAAGCTAGTTAAATTCTGACTTCCACAGAATGGGGAAAAGTGGACCTACTTTTGCCAGATCTTCTGCTGGGTGGGGAATCTTTCTGTCTTCCAAAGTATTACATCTAGAATTTTCCATGTTTTCTGACTTTTTTCCTACAAAAACTAAGTTCAAGAGAACATATTTCCAATGGGAACAGATCTAAGATTGCATAGTGGAGATGAATATGAATCTAAGATTTACTTAACAAAATGTCTTATCTAGCACTCTGGGAGTTTTCTAAAGGGCAACCATTCTCACATGTTAAATGCATTTCTGCTTTTATATTTTTAAAATTTTGTTAATTCTAAACACCATACTAGCTAGATTGCTAACTTAAAAACAAAACAAAGCAAAAAGCTAACATAGAAGTAGAATTGGGAACAACATCAGAGCTTGGGTGCTACTTGATATGCTGGGAAAAAAATAAAAGAGGAAAGAATCTAACAGTATCTGTAAAATCACAGGACACCGTCAATGGGAAATTCCAAGAAAGAAAGGATATTTGCCCATAATAAAATGAACGATTAATGAAATTACTCTATGTTCTATGAGAGTGACTTTTAAAAACATTTCTTTCAACTTCTGGTGGCAAACATTCTCACACCTTGTAGGAAAATAATTTTCTGGAGAACACAGGGAACAAAGAAAGTCCATAAGCTCAGTGATGTACATCAGCTAATTAATCAAGGCAGCATCAAAGCTTAACTTAAAATTGGAATTCATAGGTAACTCAGTCTAACTTACTGGGACCAGGAACAGAATCATCTGTTTTCTCTGCACCTTGCTCTGTGGTTCCAGCTCTTTCCCAGTGCAGCTTTTCCCTAATTGTGTAATTGAATCTGTCTTCATTTTCTTCACTGATCATCCTAGTTTAACTAACTTGGGAAGTATAATGAAGCCTGTTTGATATCTGGTCACATTATTAACATTAGCAGTCTATTTTCCTGTTCAGATTTCAGGCAAGCCACGAAACTTTGAGAATCATAACTTTGGTTTGGTTTGGTGACAAAACATTGAAAAAAAAATGCAACCACATAAAAAGTCCATAGACCCAAAGTCTGCCAATAACCCTGGTTGACCTAGTTAGTACTGTAGTGGGAAAAGAGGGAGCGGGTACAGTTGAAGAACACAGTTCTAATTATTTAGAAGACTAATGTTTTTAAAAAAATCAACTCTTTGTTTGAAGTGAAAACAACTAATATTTGTCCCAGATAGAGACTATATCTGAAATTAAACAATTTCTCCTTTAAATTTCAGATACCCCAATTAAATTGACATTAAACTCAATGAGTTTAAACTCTATGATTTAAGGTTTATTAAGTTTTGCCAGTTCCTTTTGCATTAGTTTATAGTATTTTATTTTTAAAACAACCACTTGTCAGTATTATAGAAAATAGTAGATGATAAGAATTGACTTGGAAGGATTTTTTAATCCTGTTTCCTATGTGTACTTTTTAGTGAAGTACTACATGATGCTCCTTGTTCTTTTCTATTAGTTATTTAATAGGCAGATCAATGAGATTCATATTTGAAACATGTACAGACATTTTCCAAATTATTCTTTGTCTCTATTCACATTAGGTGCCAAAGTAAGTTTTTGGTTCATAGTGAAACTTTGTATTTCCTTTTATAGGGTCATTCAAAGCAAGGATCTTTTCTTTAACTGAGTTTTATAAACATTCCTGGCAGTGTCGATATCAAAATAAATACAAGTTCCATTCCTGAAAACAAACATGGAATTGAGTCGACTATAAAAGTGATGTTGTCCCAACTCATTTCAGCAAAGAGAAGTCCTAAAATTAAAAGCATGTTTCTTCTATCATGTGTCATACAAGAAAAACAAATGGAATAAGAGGAAATTGTAAAGTCCTCCTAAATTAGATTCCTCTTCTTTACTATAAACATAACTTTCTCCAACAATGACACAAACAAATTTGTGTTGCCATTCTTGAGTACTGAAGATGTTTCTTTTTTCAGTTTTGGTTCTCACCATTGGACATGAAAATAGAATTTTATATATGCCTATATCTGAGCAATGATGGGAGATGGGTCTACTATTTACATGCATGTTTTTGAACACCATTTTAATCCTGGAAGTAAAAGCATCATGAGATGTACTTCTTGGAGAAATTAGAGTTGGAGATATTAGACTTGGTGTCATGTTTTGGTCAATTCACAAACTGATGAATTGACTAGTTAACAATGCTAGCAATTTTCAAATCACAACTTATGGTTACTTATATGTATATTCTCTACAAACTATTTTGTAATTTTAGCCAATAAATTGATGGAAATTCACAATGAAAATAAATCAATCCATGTGAGCAAATCTACATTTTTAAAATAATGGAAATAAATTAATCGCTTATTCTATAAAGACAAAATATCCAAGAATTCAGTCATCATTCCTGAGAGCAAGTCAGAAACCTCTGTGGACAAGCGGTACTGAATTCAGGGAGCAGGAAGCCTTGGGTGGGGGGGGGGATGGGCTTTACTTTCTCTGCTCTCTGACCTGGCAGGGCCAGTCTTTCTCTTAGCTTGCTCATCTTAAAAATGATCTTAAGAGCACTTGCTACTCCACTATATGGCCTCCCAGGGGCTTTCTGAACAATGTTGTTGATTAGTATGTCATATTTCCCAGTCAATTTTTTTGTTTTAATTTGTTTCTAGCTTGCCTCCACCCAGATTCAGAGACCTCAGTTTCACTGCTGGTAAAATAAATGAAATTAGAATTATTAACAGATGCCATGCCATAAATTCCTATGGGCTCCAGCCAATAAAAATAAAGCATGGCAAACTTTAAGGCAATTTAGGAGAGTTAATAAGATAATCATCAATAAGAAGCATTTGTAGGATAAGCAGAGGGTTAAAATGACAACAAAATAGCCTACTGCCCACTCACAGAGGCACTGACACTGTCATTTCTCAAACTGTGAATCTTCTAATCACCTTTTTCAGAATTATTTTTGAGTTTATTTGCAATGCAGATAAAGTAAAAGTGGATCCTAATGAATGAAAAGCGCTAGGGCAGATATTGGGCTCTGCATTTCTAAATAAGCTGGGAGCTGCTGAATCTGATTTAAGTATTTCATGTCAGATTTTCTCTGTGTAGCAACTCATGGGGACAAGCTTGAGCCTGAATCTCAGATCTGGAATAGGTGGCTGGACTTATTGGCTCTTCTTCTCCTCGACCTCCTTCTTCTCCCTGACCTCCTTCTTCTCCCAGTTGGACAGCTAGTTTACAGTTCTCATTTCAGATGCCTGACTACTATTATTTTTATGGGATAGCAGACAATTGATTATTGGGGTGATACTGTCGAGAATACAATAAATGACATGTGTTACACAGCATGAGAGACATTGGATTGAAAGGGAAGTCTTTCACCTTTCAACAGGCTCATCTGGTTTTTGACTGTCTAGAAGATTCATTCTCTTTCCCTTTACTCATTGTCAGGTATTTATCTTCAGGGGAGGGAGATAAGTGTACCAGGTTGCATTTGTCAGATTCTACATGACAGTTACATTCTATGCCCATTCTCCCTGTCACTACCATTAAGCTTAGAGATTGATGGAAAATCTTAGTGGGTTGTGTAGAAGCCAGGGAAGGCTGTGCATTGACTTTGCAATAGGATCCCTGATTAACCATAATTGATTAATTCATTTTTAAATCTGTCATTTTGGTCAGCAAGTATATGAGGACAGATATGCATTGGAAGGAGCAAGAAGACCCACCGTGGCATTGTGCAAAACACTTTCTTGGATTCATTATGTAAAACAATGGTATAAGTTAATAGCAGAGTTCAATGAAAGCAATATACTTTAAAGAAAATCAAGACAAGTGTTGATTCTTTGAAAATTCTAATATAAACTACTGAGAATATTGACATTAAAAAGAGAAAAGTACCAATTTCTAGAATATAGATTCTTCTTATTAAAGAGGTTAATTAAAGGATATAATGAACAAATTACAGCAAAATGTAAAGAGTTATGGTCAAACAGACAAATCCTTCCAGTAACCATGAAAATTTATTAAAATCAAAATAAGAAGAAAAACTGAAAAATTTACTACTTATTAAAAAGGGAATCTGTACTTGCAAGCCTTGCTACCATCCCTAACCCCTGCCAACACACAACTCTAGGCCCAGATTTCTTTTCTCATCAATTCTTCCAATATCTCAGGATAAAATAATGTCAATCTCTCAGAAACTACTCCAGAGAATAGAAAATGTGGGAATACTTTCAAACTCATTTTTGGAGCTGTCATCCCTAAATGTTTAACCTGAAAGTTATTATAACAAAGGGAGCAAAAGCTGTTTCCTCCCTCAAACATGGCTGGAAGTTCCCAGAGCAAGCACTTGGAGGGGGTCCGGCAGCAGAACATTGGGGTGTCAGATGGTGATGGAGTTAGGCTGATTCCAGGAGAGCCAGGGGAAATAGAGAAAAATGTAATTCTACTAATAGAATTAAGTAGGGGAAGAAAGCAGCTTTCAACAGATTCAACAAACCATTTGGTAAATTGAACATATTGTAGCAATGTAGGAAAAGAGTTGAACATAAACGAGTCTTGTAAGCTTATAAAACATTAATGAGAGAAATTTTGTATGTTAAATCATCTAGGTTTGCAAGTTCATATTTTATTTATATATTTACATGGTGTAATAAACAATATAAATTATGCTATAATACATGTATAGCTAGTACTATATAATACACATAAAACTATAAATCTTATTGAGACAAACTTTAAATGATTGAAATAATGGAAGAATAAATTCTGTTCATATTGTGAAAACATAAATTCTTCCCTAAGTGGTTTTTGGGTTCAATATGATCTCTGCAAATTCCTGGACTTTCTTTGTCTATATGGAAAATGAAAAGCTGACTTTAAAATTTTTATTAAAATGAAAAGATTAGGTAAGTCAATTTTGAAAGAAAAAATGCAATTATGGCTATTGCACTTATAGAAATAGGTATTAAAAAATATTTCAGAGTTAAAGTAATTAAAACTGTGTAGTAGGGGCTGGGGTTGTGGCTCAGTGTAGAGTGCTTTCCTAGCATGCCTGAGGCCCTGGGTTCAATCCTCAACACCACATCAAAATAAAATAAAGGTGGTGTCCTCCTAAAAACTAAAAAATATATATTAAAATAACAGTATATTATAGTGCACTGTGTAAAGAGTCCAGAAACAGATCTGCTCACATATATTTATCTAATTTAAAAGGAAGTGCTATTGCAGCATGGGATTGGGGAAGGAGAGTCCTTTTAAATACACCATGCAGAATAAATCAGATACCTCGTCCATCCTTACCTCATGCAACATAACACATATGTAACTGACACTTACGTGTAAATCTCTCTCTAACTCTGGTGATAGATAAAAATTTCTTGAAAAACAATAAGGATAAACATTAAGAATCATTAAAACTGAAAAACTTCTGTACATTAACAGAAATCATTGAGAGAATTTAAAGGCAAACCGTAGTGTGAGAGATGATAAGTATGATACATACAAAGAAAGGACTCATGTATAGAATGTATGATAAAATTTACAAAGAAATAGGAGAAAGATAACCTGCCAGAAAGCCGAGGAAAAGATTTAAATGGCAAGTACATGAAAGTGGATATTCACATGAATGATTATGGAAAGCCCTCTACATTATCTCTCATCAGGAGAATCCAAATGCAATACTTGATGTAGTTAATTCCACTACAGATCTACCACAGTGACAAAAAAAAAAAAAAAGGCAACAGCAAGCATTGGAAAAGTTATGGAGTCAGTGGGAATTTCACACCTGCTGAGGGCATGCATTGGGAATGTCACTTGGGAAAACATTTTGAGTATTTTCTGTAGTTTGGATGTGAAATGACCCAAGGCCCATGTGTTAAAGACTTGGTCCCCAGTAGGTGGCATGATTGGGAGGTGATAGAACATTTAAGTGGTGAGGCCTGGTGGAAGGAAGTTAGGTTATCAGTGACATTGACCTTGAAGGGATATTGAGACCCTGGGACCTTATTCTCTCTTTTGCTTCCCGGCTGCCATGAAATGAACAGGCCTCCTTCAATATTTGCTCCCACCAATGTATTGTGCTACCACAGACTCAGAGTAACAGTACCAAGTGACCATGAACTAAAAACCTCTGAAACTTTGAGCCAAAATAAACCTTTCCTACTTTTAAGTCGGTTATCTCAGGCATGTTGTCAAAGCATCATACAGCTGAACAACAGTATTTACACAATTAGGTACATATATAAAGTATGACCCACTAATTCCATTGACATATACAAAAATGTTTATTGTAACTTTATTTTTAATTTTTCAAAACTAGAATATATACCAGAAACCCAGTGAACAGATCAATTTTGTTATTGACACACTGGAAGACAAAAATGAAATAATACATAGTATGAAAAAGAATGTATATGTCATACACAACAAAACCATTACATTTACAGAGCTAATGTTAAAGGAATGAATGATTCCATTTATATGAAGTTTTAAGAGGCAAAATTATGAAGATAGAAGTAAAAGTGGTATTCTCTTTTTCTATAAGATAATAATGGTGAAGAGACATGAGGGAGCTTCTACGGTATTATTAATGTTTTATGTCATAATCTGGTCATGTTTCATAGCATATTCACTTTGTATAAAATCATTGAAGTGCACACTTCATTTATTTTTCGTGCAATTTGAGTGTATTGTATTTCAATGAACATTTAACCAAAATATGAGTAATGTGATCAAAAAGTTACATAATTGTCTGTTGATATCTACACTCAACTCCAGGTGTCTGTTCCTTCCTTTCTCCAGTCACTGCCTGGGGAGGTGTTTGGGGGTTGGGACTGCTCTTCTTCAAAAAGACTGTGTGTGTGTGTGTGTGTGTGTGTGTGTGTGTGTGTGTGCATGCATAAGGCAAGGGGCTGCTTTGTATAACTGAGGTTAAGCACAATTCACATTGGATTTGGGGGAGAAATTGAGTGGATGGTGGAGTAAGTTTAGGAGCTCAGTCTCTAGAAGCAGAGAACTTGGATTTCAATCTTAGTGCCACCAGTGTCTGCCTTTGTGATCAAGGAAAAGTAAATTCTCTGACCTTAGTTTCTTCATGTGCCAAGTTGTCATAATGATTATACCTGTTCCACTGAGTTGTAAGAGTTAAAGGAGTTAATCCACATAAAACACTTAATAAATACTAGTGGTTATTGTTATTTTTTACTACTCTTTTGTATGTTGTTTTTATGATGCTCAACATAGTCAAGGGTCCAATCACTGGAACCCTGTGTGGGCAGAACTGCCACAGAGCTATGCTGTTCATGTGAGCAACACACAGAGTAAGGGACATGCTAGGCAAGACACTGCCACTTAGTGTGATTTGAAGCCATAACATCTACCTATCTCCCAAGTTCCTCATCTAAAAGCCTGAAGGTTGGGATTTTTAAAATCCCAACCACCATTTTTCCATGTTAAAGTTCCATCATACTATTGCCTGGGGAGAGAAAACACACATCCCTCTTACCATGTGACAGACACACCTTGATGCATTCCTGAGCAAACAAAACAAGCTCTTTCTGTGTGAGAAGGGAGGAGACCAGGCTTGGGGCAGTGAGTCAGGAGCCCCAAAGAATCTGGAACAGGAAAGTGGGAGCTGATGGGTTGTTTGGAATGAAGCACGTGGGGCTGGAGGTTGGTGTTTGGGTCATAATACCTGTCACATAGTAGGTCCTCTATAAACATTAGCTATTCATCAAAGGTCCTGGAAAGAGCCTGAGCACTAGCATGTGTGGCCAGTCACCAGTGTGCCTAGGACAGGGAGTCAGAGGGCCAGGAAGGAGGGCCTGCTAGAGGTGCTTGTAGATGTACTCAGCCCATCCAAATGCCCAGAGGAAGTCAGAGCCTCTGCCACACCTTCCTAACTAGGGAAGAACCCCCAGCTCAGAGGCTTCTAGAAATCAAGGCCTCCCCAGAGGGACTTCTTCAGTGACAGAGAGAGGCTGCCAAAGCCAGCCTCTGGAGAGGACAAGGGAGCACATTTCCCTTCCCTCTTTCCCTGCCTGCTCTCATAGGAGAAAGGTTGGTGACACAAGAATCCTGCAACTTGGGATTTGATCCTTCCACTAGGATGTTTAAGTCCTAAATGATTTTAGTATTAAATGATTTTGATGCTTAAATAAAGTAATGGAATCCAGCTCTCACCAGGGCTTGACCTAGACAGCACCTCAGTGAAGGGATGAGACAGCTGCTCCTTAAAGTGATACTGATGCTGCCAGTTACTGTGGGTCACGGAACTTTCTAACTTACTAATTAGAATTGAATTCATTTATTTACTGTTGTCAAAGTTATTATGTCTATTTGCTCCATTGGTCTTAGACCCCGCCCCCCCATGACCCTAGTCTTCTGTTCTTGTTAATTTAAGTCATCAGTAGTAATATTATGTTTGAACCAGTTCATTTGGAATGATCGGTTCCTGTGCCCAGAGTAGAAAGTCTTCTTCTCCAGTCCCAGTGCTGCTTCTCACTGTGGGGCAGTGAGGAAGTCACCGAGTCTCCTGATGTTCAGGTCCCCTCATCTGTGAAATGGACTGCCATCTTCTTCCTGTTCATAGCTGTGTTTTGTTGTGAGAATCACAGCGCCACCATTCATTCATTCATTCATTCAGCAACGAGTAACAGGCCCTGAGTTCCAGCTTCCAGCAAGTAAGGAAGTCAAGGCTCCTGGAATCAGGGGCATTCTACAGAGGAAATCAATCTTTCTGTCTGTCTGTCTCTCTCTCTCTCTCTCTCTCTCTCTCTCTCTCTCTCTCTCTCTCACACACACACACACACACACACACACAAACACACACACATTGAGAGCAAAGCATTGACTATTGGAAGGCTCACTTCGTCTCTTCTCTTTCTCCTTTCATCAAATGACAGTTCTTTTCTGGATCACAGATCTGAGCATATCACCACCTTGCTCAGAAACCTCCCTTGTCCCTATAATAAGGTCTGACTTATCTGTCATGGAAGCTGTGGTCCCAAACTGGCCAACCTCCTCCAGCTGCTCAGGGTCTTCTGCAGGAGGAGCAGGTGAGCCCTGCCATGCACTCAATATTCTGCTAAGTACCCTATCTGTTGAGTCTCACAACCTCCTTATGAGCTACATCCTGCTCTTTCTTTATGGGGAAACCAAAGCAGAGGGAAGTAAAAGAACACAACACTAAAGGGCACACGGCTCATAAATGGCAGCCTTGAAACTCAGACTGAGGGCTACCATCTATGGCGCCTATCCCTCACCCACGGTGCACCCACCATGCTGCTCCCCATGGGACTCCACTGCCTTCCTCCTGAGGGGATCTCACAGTTGCCCATGGCCAGTGCCAGCATCTTCACACTGCTGCTCCCAGTGTGTGTGCACACGGTGCCGCTGCTCTCCTGCTCCCCACCCCAGAAGACTCCCTCACATGTGCCATCCCTGTCATGCACCACAGAGGTTTCATATGTACATGTCCCTCGACACACAGTGGGGGTTTTGTAAGCATTCACAGCAGTCAGAGCTCAATAAAGGTTTGCTGAATGGGAGAAAATCAACAGCATGGAGAAAATGCTCTGAAACCTCAAAGCATCAGAGAAACAGAAGCCAGCCGATGCTTTAAAAAGTTCTTTTTCAACTCAGATAGATTTAGAATATGAAGTATTCACTTGTGACCAAGCAATTTCTTCCTGTTGATTTGAGGCCACTTCCCACATGAACTTACAACATGAGGAAATGTACATTTCTGCCTTTTCACCAGGGGTCATTACACGGGGAAATGTTCCCATTACTTACTGAGAGAGAACTAAAACTGACTGTCTACTTACAGTCTTTGCACAAAGACAAGTTTGTCACACTGTAATGGGTTTTGAAAAGTATCAATCAAGTGACTCCAGTTGGGGAAATCCTTCCAGGTAATGGAACCTGGCCCAGGAGTCAGGACCTTTGCTTGGGTCACAACTCTGTTCCTTGCCAGATGTGCATCTTTGACCTTCCCAACAGAACATAGAGGCCACAAAATGATTTCTGAAGTTCCTTCCAATTCCAGGGGCCTTAGGTTCAGATCTTGGCTCTGCAGCCTTTTTATTTGGAGTTGCTTAATTGATTTTGGAGATCAATTTCTATGCTTATACATTGAAACTCATCTGATTTATGGGGAAATTATGGGCATTGCACAGAAATATTAATGTCAATTGCTCATGCAATTTGGAATCTAATAAATGAAGAGAAGAACAAAGGAGGTTAGTGTTACCCAGTTAAACAGGATGGCTCCCTAGCCTAGTGGTGGCCAGTGCTTTCTTTGTAAGAGGAGTTAGGTAGGTGAGGTCTGAAACCTCCTTTCTCTTGGGGTAGTAAACTGAGATTTATGCAGTCTACAACCTTAGAAACTGCATTCTTGTTCTCTAAGAAGGTGGCCTCCATCTCTCTGGTGCTCATCTGCTTTCATTTCTGGGTGGATCTATCTCATCGCCCCTCTGACCTTCCAGAACCAGAGCTCTAGACTCCAAAATTAGCAAGCTGAAGACTTTCCTGTGACTGCCCTTATAGTTACTATTAAAAATGCTTTATGTGAAATCATTTATAGTGAGGGAGTGAGAATAATATTATAAAAATCAAACTTTTCTTAAATAATGTTACATACTTCAAATAAATGGATGAGTCATCAAAAAACCTTAAATGTAGTGAAATAGTTTCAATGGCAAGTTCTACCAGATGGTCAAGAGAAAATAATTCCAATTTCACAAAACTGTTTCTGA
Organism: Sciurus carolinensis; assembly: GCF_902686445.1. Lineage (NCBI taxonomy): Eukaryota > Metazoa > Chordata > Mammalia > Rodentia > Sciuridae > Sciurus > Sciurus carolinensis. The sequence continues at coordinate 27,688,458 of NC_062223.1, read as the reverse complement.
GAATAGGAAGAACAGGAATGCTCTCCAACTCGTTATGAGGCTTTCAACATTGTGATTCCAGAACCTACCAAAGACAGTAGGAGACAGGAAAATTTTGGCCAATAATTCTATAGTTACAGATACAAAAATTCTAGACAAGGTAGTGGTCAGCCAAATCCAGTAGCACAGCCAAGTGTGTTTCTTCTGGGAATGCAAAGCTGGCTTGAGCATTAATTAATGTAAACACTAACTAATTAATTTTCTCAATTATCAGATTAAAGGGAAATGTGTGACTATTTTAATGACAGTAGAAAATAATTAAATTGAATATCATTTATGATCTTAAAAATTCTTCTAAAGTTAGAATTCCTTAACATGATAAAGTAAACCAAACAAAAATCCTGACACAGACATTCTTAATGGTGAAAAAGTGAAAATGTTTCTTTTGCAATGAATAACAATGGAAGAGCATTCACAATTTTTATTCATCATTGAACTAAATGTCTTGGTACAGTAATGCAAGAAAAATAAATAAGAATATAAGAATTTTTAAACTATATATTATTATTCATTAAATAATTTACTTTTATTTCTTCTTGCAATATATTTGTACATCTTTATTGGGCATGTTATGATAATTTGATGCATATACATAATGTGGGATAAGCAAATTAGGGTAATAAGCACTTCCATCTCTTCAAACATTATCATATTTACATATTGGGAATTTTAAAGGGAGAAACAAGATTGCTATCTTTGTAGATGCTATGATTGTTTATGAGAAATCCAAAAGAATCTGTAGAAAACTTACTAGAGTGAACAAAAAGTTTGTCTAGATTATGTATGTAATATCAACATATAAACATTTTTGTCTTTTTTATGTACTGTTGTGAAGATTTAGAAAATAAAATTGAGATGCCTTTTTCTTGTGAACCTAAAACTGCTCTAAAAATAAAGGTCACAAAATTTTAAAAAGATGCCAATTAGAGTAGCATAAAAATTGCTTAAAAGCACTAATAATGTTGAATAAATGGAAACAGAGTTGAGTGATGGTTTCCAGAAGTGGTGAGGAGAAAAAAATGGGAGAAGCAGGTCAAGATACACAGATTTACAGGTAGGCAGAATCAAGAATAGACACCTAATAATACAGTGTGGAGACTGGACTTAGTAATACTGTTATGTACTGAATATTTGCTGAGAGTCGAATTTAGGTGTTCTTATTATAAAACAGTGATGTAACAATGGAAGGTAACATGTACGTTAGTTTGTTTGTAGTAATCATTTCTCTATGCATATTTATAAACAAATCTCATTTTGTACACCTTGAATATATAAAATTCAAATAAATAAAGCATTAAATGGATAACAATGCTAAATGAAGATGCCTTATGGACACATAAGGAAAGGCTGTATAAATTTTAATATTCTGCATTGTTATAACTTCTCCCTACATTTAAAAATATTTTAATTAATTTCATGTGGAAAATTTTCCAGGCAATAAAGCATAATGAAAAGTTAAAAGAAAGCACAACACAAACATTCTAAAAGTACTATTTTTTCTATCTTTATTAAAAAATAGGGAAAAAATTCCTAAGTAAATGGAAGAAATGTACTATGCTCATGGGGTAGAAAATATTCTAAAAATTGATTTACATATTCAAAGGAATCCCAATAGTGTGTGTGTGTGTGTGTGTGTGTGTGTGTGTGTAACTTGATAAGCAGAGTCTAAATTTATATGTAAGGATAAAAGGTCAAATATAGCCAAGGAGATGTCTAGGAAAGCTATCCCCACCAGATAACAGGAGATGGTATAAAATTATAATTAGCTATGTATGTATAATATGTAAAAATTTACTTACTGTCATGTATATCTAAAAAGAAAAAAAGAGAAAATCTTTAAGAAAATAAATAGAATAAAATAAAATTAGGATTATGTGGCATGGACCCAGAAATTTAAAAATTAGGACCATGGTATAGAACGGGGTCTAAATACAGAGCTATTGCCATTAAATATATGACATAGGTAATATTGCTGATTAATGGGGGGAAGAACTGACATTTTAATAAATGATGCTAAATAATCCTTATTCAGATAGGGAAAATAAAACAAGATCCTATCTCATACCATATACAGAAATCAATTCCAGGTGGATTAAAGAACTAAATATGAAAGCAAAAGTATGAAGCATCTAGAAAAGTATATTTTCATGACTTTGGGATAGGGAAGCCTGTTTTAAGACATCTCCTGTGACCCTAAGAGATGGAAGAGTGGTTCCTACTAGACTCAGGATTCAGGCACTGCCCTGGGGTAGGAAGGAGGGTGAAACAGGGAGAGGGACCCAAGAGACTTCCAAGTCATTCTAATGCTATATTTATCAGCCTGGGTCATGGTTGCCTAAGTGTTTGCTTTATTATCACTTATGATGTTGCTCAATGTTGTACACATTGTTGAGTAGTCTGAAATATTAGACATTACAATTTTTTTAATGGAGAATTTCCAATGAACCCCTATGATTTGTGTTCTGAGTAGGAAGAAAAGCCTTAGTTATCTAGGAAGTGGATAGTGACATGTCTGGTGAGAAGGAAGTGAGGTTGAGTCAAAGAAGTCAACCATCCATGTTCTTGGAGAAAGGATGTCTGCTGTCACTGTGGACAGTACACTCTCCCACAGCTTGGCTGGAGAATCCTGACTGTTGACCTGTTCTCTCAATAGGGTCTATCAACTGCACATACACAGGGAGGCAAATACAGATGTACTGTTCTAAGGGGACAAGAGTGAGACAATTAGGGTGCATAATCTCACAGCAAATGGATTTAGATTAGATTTGCCTGACCTATTCATTCTTAAAACCATAGGCCTTGGTAACCACTGTAGTAAATCAGCAGAATGGAAATTGTCTTTCACCACGTAGGATCATAAAACCAGGACCCTCACCTTCATCTGTTTTTACTGGTCCTCTAGCATGAGATCTAGAGAGTACACCCAACTCCATGGAAAACTTCATCTGGAATTCCCTTGAGAAACCAGAGTCTCAAAAGAGCTACGCAAATGGGGATGAGAGAGGAGGGCCCCAGACTCATCAGTCACAATTTCTTTTGGTTGGAACCTCACTTCTTCTCTGCTCCTTCTTTGGGGGATTACTTTCTGACTTGGAGTTTCTATGAATAAAACTACTATAAATGTTCAGAAAAGAGAAGTAACTGAACAATAGTGTTAGTACATTTCCAAATTCTAATTAGTATACATTCAGACCAAGAGCAGTGAACCAAGTGCTATATAAACCCCAACTGAGCACTCTCATGAAGAAAACCTGCCATGGACACCTGTACTGCAGCAGGAAATTTCTGTTCCTGTTCCCCCATAAATTCTGTTATAGTGGAGTGCAGCAGAGTCCAGGAGAGTACCTTCTTAGACTTCAGAACTGCAATGCTTCTGCATTGCAGAGAACTGCAGCTTGTGCAGGACCCTATCTGTCAGCAGAAGCAGTGAAGTGAGTTTCATTGCAGAACTCTGGTTTCAAAGATAGTGTTATATGTTGGATGATTAGTAAGTAATGCTTTTTAAATTTGTTTTAATTCCTTTTAGTAAAATTCTGGAATTTTCTGCTGAGATGGAAAAGTTTGATAGATGGTCTTATGCCATAAGGGTTAATGGGATGTGTTTGTGGAGTTCTGTCCCTTTCCTGAGAGTTGACAGATCTGCAAATGGCAGCTGTGGAGGTGGAAGCAGAAGCAATAGGATAGTGACTGGGAGGGGACTGCTGTCAAACCACAATGCTGGTGACCTGACCTAGCATGAGTGGAACCCAGAGGAAGACCAGGAGGGGACCCAGCCATCCCTGAAGAAGGGTGATCTGTGGCTTTTATTAGAAGCTGTCTAGGTTCTTATTGCACTTGTGTCTTGGCGGGTCATGGGAGCAGAATGAGAAGATACTCCCTGACTGCATGGAATTTCATTAGGTCTTGGATTATAAAGAGTGACCTGTTTCATGTACTCACACAATAGGTGTGTTTATATTTCCTTCACCCATGTACCTTGACATCCAAGAGGCAAGAGTGGAAGAGAGGCGGGGAAATAGAATCTGAAATATTTTGGCAGGACTGAAGAGTCATGATGTGTTGTACCAAATGGGGGTGGGACAGAAAGAGAGCTTCTTCAGGAAAATGCAACTGGTCGCATTGACATCTGGCAGAGTTCAGGCTCAATTGGTGCTGATGAGACCTTGAGACCTAGGTGGTTTCATCCCCACCCTACAGGAGAAGTGACCCATTGCTCTCCTCAGACACGGCTGACAGTCCCTTCAGAGTAAGCATGCTGTCTGAAAAGCAGATGACAACATCAACCCAACAGGGAAGCTCAATGCCAATTGTATTATAGTAGTAAACACCACTCATTTTAAATGAAACAACTGTGGACAACCACATACTTCAGATTTCAAGCTCTCTCCCATCTCTCACTGCCCTAGTTCACAGTAATTGCATTGTAGAGAAATTTGTTGATTCAATGTGCATAATTTCAGGAAGCTGGTTTTAAAAACACCTGCTCTAAGCTGGAGACTGAAGCAACAAATTGGAAAATGATGATTTATTTAGTTTCTAATAACCTCTTGGTATTGACTGCAATAAGACAAGTCCATAGTGTCCTGCCTGGAAGGGCAGTTCCCCATAGTGGATGCAGACAAGCTGAGTGACCACCCAGAACACTTCTTTCCCTTGCAATTGGGGTAGGGAATGTGAAGGAAGCTGTGCCAACACACCAGCCCAGGGACCCAAAAGGAGTGGTCAGCCATCCCATGGACTGCTCAGCCTCGTGGACCTCTGGCATTGTAGGGTAAGTCACTCCCCACCTTGCATGCAACTCTGGTTTTCAGATATCCTGGAAGGAATATGGACAGTGGGGGCTGTGGATCTCAAACCAGGTCTTGAAGCTTTGCCCCTCTGTTCAGGGTCCTCACTCTTTGGTGTTGATAGGATTCTTACCATGTGAGATTTTGTTGAATACAAAGCATACATCACTGTAAGGATTTTTCAAAGACAGGCTAAGTTAGTGAGCATGAGTTGTTGAAAAATGGGAGAGGCATAATATCTACTCCAATGAGATAAAAAGAGATTATGGTCCCCCAGAAAATGCATGCAAGATTAACTAAGCCAAATTGTCCCAACTCAGAGGCTGCTGGGTCCTCTACTTTAGATCAGGGTTTGTGAAAGAGAGGCCAAGTCATCGTCATTCATGTATCCCCAAGGATTGGTACACAGTAAATTTTATGTGAGCATCTGTGTACTAAACTCTAGTAGGATAAAAAAAAATAGCAACTTTCATTTGGAAATAATATTAAGTTTACAGAATAAATGGAAGTGTAGGTCAAATGACACTTGTACATACCTGATCCAGGTTCACTCTTGTTTGTTAACATCAGTTTCTACATTTGTTCTTTTTCTCTCTCTGCTTCTTTCTTTATTCATAGTATTATTTTTTCTTCCTGAACCACTTGAGACCAAGTTGCATATGTCATTGCTGTTTATCCTTAAATATCTCTGTGTTTTCTAAGACTCAAGATATTCTCTACAAACCTTTGTTTTTGACCCCCATTATTTTAACAGACACAATAATTCATCTACCCTATTGCCTGTATTCCCACTGTCTCAATTATCCAAAACTATTCTTTATAGCTTATTCTCCCTCTCCAGTACAGGACCCAGTCCACAATCAGGTACAACAATTATTGTCACATCTCTTTAGTCTTCCCCCTAATACATTCTTTGTCTTTTATGACATTGACTTTTTTGAATATATTCCCAACTCTTCTGTATTGCCATGGGTATATATTCTGGATGTGGGTCTTTTTTATCCCACATTCTCAGACAGTAAATATTTGCAAGGACTTAGTTGGTGTCTGGCTTATTATCATGGGATCTGGATCATCACCTCAGATCAATAGACCAAATTTTTCACTAAGGAGATGAACCAGGAACCAAGAGTCCCACTATGCTAAATCTGCTACAAATTGCCAACTTGAGTATTAGAATGGTACCAGCAAGATACCAGCTTTGAGATGACAGCCTGGGTGTTTGGAAAGCTCTGCTTCAAGATGCAGCATGGGTGGCCACCTCATTAGCACCAGGTCCTGACAGACTCTTGCCTCCCACAGCCCTCAGCCCTTTGCCAGGTGCTGACAGTCCCGCATGCCAGCTTCCACAGTAGCCGGCGTGCCTGAGCACCTACCATCTGCCATTTGCCTGCCTCTCGCCTGTCCATCGCCTGCCTTACACTTATCCATCACCCACCACACGAGGTTCACATCTCGATCATCCGACAGCAGTCAGCAAACTGATCACCGACTGCCAGTGGAGTGCCAGCTGCCTGCAGTTGCCTGGAAGTTCACTGTGACAGTACCTGCAGGTTTGATTACTTGTTACTGCCGCCATTTTGAGACAACAGCCAGGCTCCGTAGGACCCCTGGCCAGACTGACTGAGCCCCATCTGCAGGACCACTCAGCCCCACCGATCACTCCCTGCCTCTGGGGCCCTAACATGAACTGACTGCTCCCTGCCACCAGGACCCACAGACCAACTGACTGCACCCTATCCCAGGGACCCAAAATGACTGACTGCACCTGGCCTCCAGGATCCCGCAACCACACCAAACACACCCGACCTCCAGGACCTCAAGGTGACCACGTCCACACCCTGAGATGCAGCTCCCCATTTGCCAGCACATTTGGAAGCCAGAAGGACCATCTTGGATAATCCTGGAAGCCGATCTTTAGGTGGGGCAAATCCCATCCTGAGATGCCTGCTGGAGACTTGAAGTTCATTGTCAGGTACCTCTCATGCATCAGACTACTGAAGACCAGAAGGTCTGAATACTATATGACTGTTATAGTGTAGATTTTCCTTTTTCTCCTTATTGAACAATTTTAAGTTTTTATTTCTTTACTTTTCTTGCTCTCTTTTCCTGTTTACCTGTTCCCTCAGAGTCTCTTTCTCCTGTTTTGCATGCTAACATCCAATTTCTTTTGATACTCTCACCCTTTCTATTATCTAGAATTTCCGTGTATACTTTTCTTATCCCATTAACACCTACATCCTACATCCCTCTGCATCCTCTTTGTCCTCCATTAGAAACTGCAGACCTTATTGCAAATCTGTTTGTTATACTGAAGATAATAGTTGAACTCATTCTGTTTATTATGACAACATTGTTATCATCCTCATAGGGACTATTTGGTCTAGAATTGCATAGTGTCTGAAGTGGGCACTGCTAATATTGATCTCCCCTTAAAGAAAAGGTTTTGTAAACCTATAGGGCCACTATAAGCCTATAGGGGTGAATCTGCAATACCCCAGATCTGCAGTACTAGAGGGGAAGATACATGAGCAACATAAAAAGGCAAGGAAAGAAAATGATCCAAACAAATCAGGAATCTATATTAATAGAATCCAATGACAGTATGTTAGAAGAAATGTTAGAGAAGGACTTCAGATTATACATGATTAAGATGATTCATGAAGCAAAGGGTGAGATAAGAGAACAAATGCAGGAAATGAATGACAATACCAATAAGCATTGAAAGAGCAACTGCAGGAAGCAAAATATCATTTCAACAAAAGATAGAGATTCTCAAAAAAAAAAAAAAACAAAAACCAGAAATCCTTGAAATGAAGAAAACAATAAACCAAATAAAAAGCTCAATGGAGAGGCTATTTCCACAGGGCAATCCAAGATGGTGGACTAGAGGGTGACTGCATCCCCAGTTACTCCAGATCCCAGGAGTTAAGAAGGGGAGGCATTGAGAGACCTGGACTAAAATAGAGCCACGGGTGAGTCTGCCCACTGGGTAAAGCTCGGCCCTGGTGGCAGGCCCAGATAGAGGTGGCTTATCGGAGCAGGGCAGGGCAGCTAGAGTCTTCCACAGGCAGCTCTGTGCACTCCGGAGGTGGGCCCCTCCCATACAGCCAGCTTCTCCAGGTTCTCAGAGCAGGCCCCCTAGTGAGAGCCTTTCTGATCAGAACAAGTTCCAAGTCCTGGAGCCAGCGCGGCATACTCTGGCCCACAAGCAGCTTCAGGGACCAGGACAGGGCAGCCAGAGACTTCCCCAAGCAGCCCAGCCCCCTGCGGTGGGAGGCGCCCTTCGAGGCTAGCTTCTCGGAGCAGACTGCCCAGTGAGAGCCTCTCTACATAGAGCCAGCCACAAGTCCCCGAGCCAACGGAGAGCTTCGACCTGCAAGCAGCCTCTGGGATCAGGGCAGGGCAGCCAGAGACTTCTCCAGGCGGCTCTGCCCACTCCGGCACCAGGCTCTTTCCACGGGGTGATCCAAGATGGTGGCCTAGAGGGTGACTGCATCTCCAGTCACTCCAGAACCCAGGACTCAAGAAGGGGAGGCATTGAGAGATTTGGACAAATATAGAGTCACAGGGTGAGTCTCCCCCACTGGGTGAAACTTGGCCTGGGCAGCAGGAACAGATAGGGGTGGCTTATCAGAGCAGGACAGGGCAGCTAGAGTCTTCCCCAGGTAGCCATCCACACTCTGGCGGTAGGCTCCTCCCACACAGCCAGCTGCATGGTGCAGGCCCCCAGTGAGAGCCTTTCTGCACAGAGCCAGCTCCAAGTCCTGGAACCACTAGGGGGCTAGGGGCAGCTTTCTTCAGAAGCACTGCATTATCAAGTTCCTCCAAGACTTCAGGCTACTGAAGGCTGGGGGGTGATACACTGGAAATCTACCGGGACACTCTAAGCCAATAGAGGAAATCTGCAATATCTCAGGGTCCCATTGACAACTGACCAATATGAGAAAACAAGGGAAGAAAATGTCCCAAACAAACCTAGATACTACATCAATAAAACCCAATGACAGCACAGCAGAAGAAATGTCAGAAAGGGAGTTCAGAATGTACATAATTAAAACAATCAGGGAAGCAAATGAGGAAATGAAAGAGCAAATGCAGGCATTGAAGGAGGAGATGAAAGAGCAAATGCAGACATTAAATGATTGCTCCAATCAACAGTTAAAAGACCAAATACGGGAAGAAAGAGATCATTTCAATAAAGAATTAGAAATACTGAAAAAAAAAAACTGAAATACTTGAAATGAAGGAAACAAAAAATGAAGTTAAAAACTCCATAGAAAGCATAACCAATAGGATAGAACAACTGGAAGACAGAACCTCAGACATTGAAGACAAATTATTTAATCTTGAAAACAAAGTTGGCCAAACAGAGAAGATGGTAAGAAATCATAAACAGAATCTACAAGAATTATGGGATATCATGAAAAGGACAAATTTAAGAATTATTGGGATTGAGGAAGGCTTAGAGAAACAAACCAAAGGAATGAACAATCTATTCAATGAAATAATATCAGAAAATTTCCCAAATCTGAAGAATGAAATGGAAAAACAAGTAAAAGAGGCTTATAGGACTCCAAATATACAAAATTACAACAGACCCACACCAAGGCACATTATAATGAAAATACCTAACATACAAAATAAAGACAGAATTGTAAAGGCCATGAGAGAAAAGAATCAAATTACATTCAGAGGGAAACCAATAAGAATATCAGCAGATTTTTCAATCCAGACCCTAAAAACTAGAAAGGCCTGGAACAACATTTACCAAGCCCTGAAAGAAAAGGGATGCCAACCAAGAATCTTATACCCAGCAAAACTTACCTTCATATTTGACGATGAAATAAGATCCTTCCATGATTAACAAAAGCTAAAGGAATTTACAAAAAGAAAGCCAGCATTACAGAACATTCTCAGCAAAATATTCCATGAGGAAGAGATGAAATACAACGATGCAAATCAGCAACAGGAGGCGCTAGCCTAAAGGAAGAGCCAAATAAAGGAGAAACCAAATCATGTCAAAAATCAAATATGAGTAAAATGACTGGGATTACAAATCATATCACAATAATAACCCTGAATGTTAATGGCCTGAACTCATCAATCAAAAGACATAGACTGACAGATTGGATTAAAAAGAAAAATCCAACAATATGCTTTCTCATAGAAAGAGATACCCATAGACTAAAGGTGAAAGGATGGGAAAAAACATACCATGCAAATGGACACAGCAAAAAAGCTGGAGTATCCATCCTCATTTCAGATAATGTGGACTTCAAGCCAAAACTAGTCAGAAGGGATAAAGAAGGACATTACATGCTGCCTAAGGGAAGCATAAATCAGCAAGACATAACAATCATAAATATCTATGCCCCAAACATTGGCTCATCCACGTACGTCAAACAAATCCTTCTCAATTCCACAAATCAAATAGACGACAACACAATAATACTAGGCGATTTTAACACACCTCTCTCACCACTGGATAGATCTTCCAAACAAAAATTGGATAAAGAAACCATAGATCTTAATAACACAATCAACAATTTAGACTTAATGGACATATATAGAATATACCATCCAACAAAGAACGAATACACTTTCTTCTCAGCAGCACATGGATCCTTCTCTAAAATAGACCATATTTTATGCCACAAAGCTACTGTTAGCAAATACAAGAAGATAGAGATACTACCTTGTACTCTATCAGATCATAATGGATTGAAATTAGAAATAAATGACAGAATAAAAAACAAAAACTTCTCCAATACCTGGAGATTAAATAATACACTATTATATGATGAATGGATAACAGAAGACATCAGGAGGGAAATAAAAAAATTCTTAGAAGTAAACGAGAACAAAGACACATCATATCAAAATCTCTGGGACAGTATGAAAGCAGTACTTAGAGGAAGATTTATTTCATGGGGCACATTCAAAAAAAGAAGTAGAAATCAACAAATAAACGACTTAACACCATAGCTCAAAGCCCTAGAAAAAGAATAGCAGACCAATACCAAAAGTAGTAGAAGACAGGAAATAGTTAAAATCAGAGCCGAAATCAATGAAATTGAAACAAAAGAAACAATTGGAAAAATTAACAAAATAAATAGTTGGTTCTTTGAAAAAATAAACAAAATTGATAAACCCTTAGCCACACTAACAAAGAGAAAGAGGGAGAAAACTCAAATTACAAAAATTCGGAATGAACAAGGAAACATCATAACAGACACGAATGAAATACAAAACATAATTAGAAGCTATTTTGAAAATCTATACTCCAACAAAACAGAAAACCTCGAAGACATCAACAAATTTCTAGAGACATATGAATTACCTAAACTGAACAAGGAGGGCATACACAACTTAAATAAACCATTTTCAAGCAAAGAAATAGAAGAGGTCATCAAGCCTACCAACAAAGAAAAGTCCGGGACCAGATGGGTTCTCAGCCAAGTTCTACAAAACCTTTAAAAAAGAGCTCATTCCAATACTCCTCAAAGTATTCCATGAAATAGAAGAGGAGGGAACCCTCCCAAACTCGTTCTATGAAGCCAATATCACCCTGATACCTAAACCAGACAGAGACACATCGAGGAAAGAAAATTTCAGACCAATATCCTTAATGAACATCGACACAAAAATTCTCAACAAAATTTTAGCAAATCGCATACAAATATATATTAAAAAGATAGTACACCACGATCAAGTGGGTTTTATCCCAGGGATGCATAGTTGGTTCAACATTTGGAAATCAATAAATGTCATTCACCATATCAACAGACTTAAAGTTAAGAATCACATGATTATTTCGATAGATGCAGAAAAAGCATTCGATAAAATACAGCATCCCTTCATGCTCAAAACACTAGAAAAAATTGGGGTAGTGGGAACATTCCTTAACATTATAAAGGCCATCTATGCTAAGCCCATGGCCAATATCATTCTAAATGGTGAAAAACTGAAAGTGTTCCCCCTAAAAACTGGAACAAGGCAGTGATGCCCTCTTTCACCACTTCTATTCAACATCGTCCTTGAGACTCTAGCCAGAGCAATTAGACAAACCAAAGAAATTAAAGGGATATGAATTGGAAAAGAAGAATTCAAACTATTCCTGTTCTCTGATGACATGATTATATATTTAGAGGAACCTGGAAATTCCACCAGAACACTTTTAGAACTCATAAGTGAATTCAGTAAAGTAGCAGGTTACAAGATCAATGCTCATAAATCCAATGCATTTTTATACATAAGTGATGAATCTTCAGAAAGAGAAATTTGGAAAACTACCCCATTCACAATAGCATTGAAAAAAATAAAATACTTGGGAATCAATCTCACAAAAGAGGTGAAAGACTTCTACAATGAGAAGTACAGAACACTAAAGAAAGAAATTAAAGAAAACCTTAGAAGATGGAAAGATCTCCATGTTCCTGTGTAGGCAGAATTAATATTGTCAAAATGGCCATACTACCTAAAGTGCTATACAGATTCAATGCAATTCCAATTAAAATCCCAATGATGTACCTTGCAGAAATAGAACAAGCAATTATGAAATTCATCTGGAAGAATAAAAAACCTAGAATAGCTAAAGCAATCCTCAGTAGCAAGAGCGAAGCAGGGGGTATTGCAATACCAGATCTTCAACTCTACTACAAAGCAATAGTAACAAAAACGGCATGGTATTGGTACCAAAATAGACAGGTAGATCAGTGGTACAGAATAGAGGACATGGACACAAACCCAAATAAATACAATTTTCTCATACTAGACAAAGATGCCAAAAATATGCAGTGGAGAAAAGATTGCCTCTTCAACAAATGGTGCTGGAAAAACTGGAAAACCATATGCAATAGAATGAAATTAAACCCCTATCTCTCTCCCTACACAAAACTCAACTCAAAATGGATCAAGGACCTTGGAATCAGACCAGAGACCCTGCATCTTATAGAAGAAAAAGTAGGTCCAAATCTTCAAGTTGTTGGCTTAGGATCAGACTTCCTTAGCAGGACTCCCATAGCACAAGAAATAAAAGTAAGAATCAACAACTGGGATAGATTCAAACTAAAAAGCTTTCTCTCAGCAAAGGAAACTATCAGCAATGTGAAGAGAGAGCGTACAGAGTGGGAGAATATCTTTGACAACCATACTTCAGATAGAGCGCTAATTTCCAGGATCTATAAAGAACTCAAAAAACTCTACACCAAGGATACAAATAATCCAATCAACAAATGGGCTAAAAAAATGAACAGACACTTCACAGAAGAAGATGTACAAGCAATCTACAGATATATGAAAAAATGTTCAACATCCCTAGTAATAAGGGAAATGCAAATCAAAACTACCCTAAGATTTCATCTCACCCCAATTAGAATGGCGATTATCAAGAACACAAGCAACAATAGGTGTGGGCGAGGATGTGGTGAAAAAGGAACACTCATACATTGCTGGTGAGGTTGCAAATTAATGCAGCCACTCTGGAAAGCAGTATGGAGATTCCTCAGAAAGCTTGGAATGGAACCACCATTTGACCCAGCTATCCCACTCCTTGGCCTATACCCAAAGGACTTAAAATCAGCATACTACAGAGATACAGCCACATCAATGTTCATTGCTGCTCAATTCACCATAGCCAGATTGTGGAACCAACCTAGATGCCCTTCAGTTGATGGATGGATAAAGAAACTGTGGCATATATATACAATGGAATATTACTCTGCAATGAAGAATGATAAAATTATGGCATTTGCAGGCAAATGGATGAAATTGGAGAATATCATGCTAAGTGAGATAAGCCAATCTCAAAAAACTTAAGGATGAATGATCTCACTGATAAGCGGATGAGGACATATAATGGGATATGGGTGGGGTTAGCATTAGGTTTAGGGTTAGGTTTAGGGTTAGGGATAAGGAGTGTGGTAAGAATGAAGGAAAGAAGGACTGTATAGAGGTCAAAGAGGGGTGGGAGGGGTGGGGGGGAAGGGAAAAATAATGAATCAAACATCATTGCCCTATGTAAATGTATGATTACACCAATGGTATGCATTGACTCCATGTACAAATAGAGAAACAACATGTATCCCATTTGTATACAATTAAAAAAAAAAAACTCAATGGAAAGCATCACCAAAAGATGCAGTATGTACTCTAAACCAGTGGCTATTTGATGAGGCTATGTCCCTGAGAAATCAAATAAATGGGCCTGGCAACCAGGGATAAATGTAGAATTGGTCATTTTTCCTTGCTGTTTTGATACCCTTCACATTCTCTTGGGGTGAGCAACTCATATCCAGGAACATCTGAAAAGGATACACCTCAATTTAAAGCTATGGCTGCCTCCTGGTCATTTTGGGTTCCTTCAGCAGACACAGGTGTTTCTCTACTGGTGGTGATAATTGACTCTGATCATCATGGAAAGTTAAGGTTATAGCTACATAATGGGTTAGGGAAGATGTCCTAGTCCCTTTTTTGTACAATAACTCTATGCCTAAGTTTGAGTGATTACTAAAGAATGGAAAATTGTTTCCCACAGTTCTGGGGGTCAGAAGTGGGAAAAGTTTTTATCCCAGTGACTGTGTCCTCATTTGTCAGAAAAGTGGAAAAGAGCAAACCCACAAAAGTGTTTATTTTCATTAATTAAATCTTATTTTAGTGCTATGAAATATTTAAAGAAACCCAGGAGTTTTGTTTTGTTTTTTTAATTTATGGAGTATTTTTAGTTATACATGACTAAACATACAGGAGAAACCATTTTGCTATAATTATACAACATGGAATATATTTTACTCTAGTTAGAATTTCATTCTTATGGATGTACATGATGATGGGATTCACTGTGCTTTTTTCATATACATACATGGGGAAACTATGTCAGATTCAATCTGCTCTCTTTCCTTTTTCACTCCTCCTTACCCTCCATTCCTCATTGTCTAATCCACTGTGCTTCTAATCTTCCCCTCACCTCCCTTTATTATATGATAGCTTCCATATAGCAGAGAAAACATTTGACTGCTGTCTTTTTGGGACTCTTACTTAGCATGATATTCTCCAGATCCATCCATTTGTTTGTAGATTTCATAGTTATTCTTTATTGGTAAGTAATACTCCATTGTGTATATGTACTACATATTCTCTAGTCATTTATCTTTTTTTTTTTTTTTGCAGTTCTGGGGATTGAACCCAGGGCCTTGTGCTTGCGAGGCAAGTACTCTACCAACTGAGCTATCTCCCCAGCCCTCATTTATCTATTGAAGGGTACCTATGTTGGTTCCATAGCTATTGTGAATTGAGTTACTTTAAACATTGATGTGGGGGCTGGGGATATAGCTCAGTTGGTAGAGTGCTTGCCTTGCAAGCACAAGGTCCTGGGTTCAATCCCCAGCACTGCAAAAAAAAAAAAAAAAAAAAAAGATGTGGCTTTAGCATTGTGTTAAGGTCATGTACATGGTATCAAACGTCTCTTATAGATAAATGAGTACTCATAAATTTAATGAATGTATCCAAATCCCTTTCAGTTCACATGACTTAAAAATCAACAAAGAGGATCAATCTAAATTGGTAAAAGTAAATATGCCTTTGAAATTACTAACCTACACATTGTTCTGGGTGTCCATGTTGCTGAGGGCTTGGTTCTTGTCCCTGATGCCAATTCAATAGCAAGAAAGGGGAGAAAGAACATTTATTCCTTTGCTGGCAGGGTAGTGGCACAAGGATCTCCTATCCCAGAAGCTGCGATTCTGTTGATCAAGAATAATAAAGGATTTATTTAAAAGCTACTTAAACTGTGGTATATATATAGAAAGGAATATTACTCAGCCATAAAGAATAATAAAATTATGGCATTTGGAGGAAAATGGATGAAGTTGGAGAATATCTTGCTAAGTGAGATAAACCAATCTCACAAAACCAAAGGAAGAATGATCTCATTGATAAGCGGATGATGACACATAATGGGGGTGGGAGGGGCAAGAATGGAGGAAGGAGGGACAGTAAAGAGGGAAAAGAGGTGTGGGAGGGGTGGGGGGAAGGGAAAAAATAACAGAATTAATCAAACACCATTACCCTATGTAAATTTATGATTACACAAATTGTATGCCTTTACACCATGTACAAACAGAGAAACAACAGGTATCCCATTTGTTTACAATAAAAAACATTAACATATTTCTCCCACTTCTTTAGGAGCTATTTGAAATTTAAAATGAAGTATTGTAATAACATCTAAGCAATTCCAACTAAATACCCATTGTTTTTTGACAGAAAGAGAAGATTCCAACAGTATGAGAGATAGACAACACCCACATTAATATCTCAGATATATTATTTACTCTCTGAATAGAACACTTAGGCATGCAGCTTTTTGGTACAATAACTGGAATTGTGTACAGACCCCCTCCACATTGCTCTGAAAATAAACTTTTGTTTTATGTAGATGTAGGCGAATTAGAATGAACAAAGGCCCACAGTTTGAGGCTCTAACAATTAACTCAAAATGGGTTTTTCTTCTCTTAGGAGAACTAATGTAAATGTTTTATAGCCAACAGGTTAAGGCAGACTTGGCATCTTTCAGTTGTGTTCCTTTGGAAAGTAGCAAGTACTCTTTGAATACTACTGTGAAGGGACCTGAGACAAACAGGAAGAAGCCCAAACCTCTTTCTGGTCTCCTGATGCCCAGTATCATCTGTGAAGGGGACCAATTTCTTCTCACACTCACTATTGTAGTATCTATTTCACTTTGAGGTTCGGCCCACTTGCTTGAGGAGTAGGCCCATCAAGATTTATCTGATGGAGATGGAAAACTACCCCAGATCCTTAAATAGATCTCTTACAGGAGAGGAGGTCTTAGACCTTTCTTAGAAGGGCTGATGAAAAGAAGCTGGTTACTAAGTAGGTTGAAGTCTAGATCCCTGAGCCTGGGCACAGAGGAAACATCAAAGAATATTCCTACCCATCCCTGTAAGGAGTGTGTGTATGTGCAACATACACACCATGATATTTATTCTGAAATCCATGAATAGCTCTACTGAGAATTTCACAGCAGCAAAACTCTCCTGTGTCTTCTTCCATGACTGTAACGATTTGGTCACAGCCCAGAATGCCCACACTTCTACTTTGCCTGACATCATTTCCTTCTCTATACTTACCTTAGCTCACAATGTCCTTATCCACCCCTTAAACATTGATTTGATGGATTTTCCAGTTTCCAACCAGATGTATGGTATCCTGTGACCACATCCTGGTCACTGAGCATTTCCTCCCAACCATCTTAGCTTCACTTGGGTTTAGTTTACTCCTGCAAGGAATGACTCTTCATCAGCAATTATGTTAAGTGCAGCTTGATTTATTCATCACCCAGTCATTGAAAATAATTTATTAGTAAGAGTTATTGGTTGTAAACAAAAAAATACATTCTGGCAAACTTAAGCAGAAAAAAAGTTACTGGGAGACTAAGAGGGGCCTATGAACACAGTGGGATGAAAAAGACCAAGCTGGAATGGGCTGGTCAAAGAATTCCAGAACAGTCCAGAAGCTGTAAGAAGAGTCACATAAGCTGGCCCCACCCACAATGCCACCACCACAGGAACACTGCCCTCTGAAAGCGTCATCATTCATGTACCACTGCCTTGGGGATCAAAGCTTCTTGGTTTCTGTGAGAGGGAGACTGTAATGTATAAATCTGCTCCCCTACCCTTTCCATTGCAGCCATTTTCTCTGTCTCCCAACCACTTGTCAATCTGTGAACATCCTAGCTAGCTATAGGTTCATGAGTCAGCTTGCAAGTATCCTTCTCTGATATTGTTCCCCTGTTAGCCCAGCGGAATTCAATTGCTTTACTGTAGATACTCCACCATCTTTTCTCATTCTTCTGTCTCTCCTCCTCACTTTCTCTATCCTCCTGGTTTTCACACTCTCTCTAGCATGTGCCCTTTCTCATTCTCTTTCTTTTCCTCCCATTTTCTCTCTTACCCTGCAGGGAGACACTCTGTTTGCTTAATAAACTCTCTTATGTGATTTCTCATGTCCAGCGTGGTTTCTGTGTGATCCCTTACAGAGACGAGAGCCAAAAAACCCCTGCCCACAGAGGGAGAAAGATTATTCCCATAGGAAAATCAGGATTTTATAAGAATGTAGGATAACGCTGGACTTTCAAAACCCTGTATATGTCTGCTATAAATAAAATGTACATTGGGCATACTGGTGCATGTGTATAATACCAGCCACTCATGAGGACAATCCAGGAGGATCACAAATTCAAGAGCAGTCTGGGCAACCGAGCAAGATTCTGTCTCACAATAAAAAAAAAAAAAAAGCTAGGGATGTAGCTCAGTAGTAGAGCACTGCTGGGTTTAATCCCCTGTAAGGCAAAAAAATTAATAATATATATGTGTATGTGTATGTGTACATATACACATAATAAGTAGGGTTTATTTAAATTGCAACATATGCTTATTGTGCAAAGTATTTTAACATAGTCTTTTATGTTTTTTCTAAAATTTGGATTATATTGTATTGGTATTTTTATTATAGCCAACTTTTTTCACTTGACAATATATTGTGATCATTTTTGCATCATTCATTATCCGAACCATGATTTTGTTTTGTAACAGGATGGTATTCCTCCTCTGTACTTATTTTAAATCACTTTAAGAACTTCTAATCTACTTTTTACCATTGGAAATAATGCTGGACTTAATTATACTTCTTTTTTCTTTTCTCTTTTGTTCAAGTACATTGAAACCTTCCCATATATCAGGAACTAAGCTAAAGTGCTTTATGGGCACTTTTTTATTAATTCCTATCAATATTCCCATAAATGCAATCATTGTCTCCACTTTACAGATGAGGAACATCCTGGCTCTAAATAACTTGCCTAAGATCAGCAGCTGACAGTTGCTAGTTAACCCAAAGTCACACAGCTAGCAGATGGCAGAACTGTATCTAGTGTCAACTCAGGCTGACTTCCTCCACAGCTCAGGCTCTGAGCCTCTTAGATTCCTCCTCAAGCAGAAATCATTGGGTGATCCATGAACATTTCCTTAGGATAAGTCTGGAGAAGTGAAATGGAGGGAGTAAAGGCTTTTCATACACAGTGTGGACCTGTGCTCTAGAAGGTCTGCACCTAATTACACCGACCCCCAGAAATCTATTCAAAGTGCCTGTTTTCTATGCTCTTTGTCCACACCTTCTATGTGATCTTCAGAAACACTTTGCCAAACTAGATGTCGAAAAAAGGTATGTTACTTGATTTAAAAGTTTTTCATGTTTTATATGTAATACAAGCTGTCTTTTATGGTTGCCTACTATGTCTGCCCAAAAGGGCAGAGATTATTGTCTGTTTTGTTCACTGCTGCTTTCCCAGAATCTGTCTGGCAGATTATGTGGTATACAGTAGTCACTCTATAAAAATTTGGTGGCTAAATGGATCAATAAGTGAATGTGCTGGGTACTGAGGTCAGCACTTCACACAGATGATCTAATTTAGTCCTCCCAACACCTGGATGTCTTAGCTAGTATGAACACAATGCATTCAGGTCTGACTGTCAGGTTTAACTCCTCAAGTAGGCCTGACCATCTCTCTCAGTTTTCCCTAGAGTCCTCCCCATTCCAATAAAAATTCTCTGTACAACAAATAGCCTGTATTTTCAATGTCACATCACCCCAAATACATCTCCAAATTTAGTAAAAATTTCTCCATCCATTTTCCCATAATGCCATAGCAGACAAGCTGTCTTCGTCCATACTATGGTGCTCTAACAAAATACCACAGATTGCGTAGTTTATAAACAACAGGATTTTGTTTGGTTCACAGTTCTGGAAACTAGAAATTCCAGATTGAGTGGCCGCATCTGGTGAGGTCCTTCTTGCTCTCATAACATGTTGGAAGTTATCTCATGGCCAGAGAGCAAATGAAAGAGAGAAAGTGGACAGCAAACTCACTTTTAAAACCAACCCACTCCCTCATAACAACTTTTACTCATTTGTGAACACTTTATTAGCCCCACCTCCCAACATTTAAGCATTGTAAGTTAAGTTTTCAACATATGAACCTTGGGGGATATATTCAAACCATAGCACAGGCCTTTTTTTGTTGGTGGGATTTTTTGTTACTGTTGTTGTTGTTTTGTTTTACAATACTGGGGATAAAATCCAAGGGTGCTCTACCACTAAGCTATATTCCAGCCCTTTTAATTTTTTTATGTTGAGATATGATAAGTTGCCCACGATGGCCTCAAACTTACAATTGATCCTCCTGACTCAGTCTACTGCGTCACCTGGTATTACATGTACCATGGTGCTGGCAAGCCCTTTGATTTTTAAGAATTATTCAAAATGAGCTTCATTTGTAAATTTAGCTTTGTGACTATGCTTATGCCTTTGATACTTAAACAATGACTTTTGCTCCTCAATGAGAAAAGCATGCTTGATCTTGTCATGACCACATTTAGGGCAGATGGAGGCACCATTGGCCCTGCTGACATATGATTTTTGTTTTGGACAACCTCATGAGAACTTCAAGTCTCATGACATTGTTACGGATAGCTTGGTCTTTGTCCCTGATGACAATCCAATAACAAGAATAAGGTTAAAGAAAAAGGAAAAAGAAGTTTTATTGCTTTGAGAACAAAGAAGACTCCTGTCCCAGAGGTTGTGAATCTGCTCATCGAGGGGAACTGGGAGAAGGTTTAAAAAGGGGATTCAAAAGCTGTGTTCCATATGTTTCTGTGTGAAGTTGTCATTCACTTGTTGATTTGGGAGATCCTCATTCCTGAGATCTTCTTGTGCCCTCCCCAAGTCTGAATTACTTCTTTTCTGCAGTGGGTATACACTCAAGGATGGGTAACTTTGCCTAGGATGGGTTAGAAAGGTAATCCTGTTGCTCTTCACATTTGGGGGAAGGAAGAGGGAAAGAGGAAGAGAAACCTGTCCTTCTAAAAATAAGTCACACTGGCAGAGTAGCAAGGGATATATTTAAAGCATAAAATGGATCACTGCTACAACATGGGCCCTCGGGCTCAGCCTGGGCACACACCACATCTGGATGTTAGTGTTGTCCCACTCTCTTTGGTATAAAGGTACAGTTCTATTACTAGTTATTCGGGTCAAGCTAGTTTTGTTAGCAGTTCTATAGTGTAATGTGCAAAGCTGCTCTCCTCATCCTTTCTGTTGTAGGCATTACCCACCTCTCAACTACTGTGAGTCTGTGAACATCCTAGCTAGCTATTGGTTCATGAGTCAGCTTGCAAGTATCCTTTCTGTTATCGGTCCCCTGTTATCCCAGTGGAATTCAACTGCTTCACGGTAGCTACCCCGTCATCTTTTCTCTTGCTTTTCTCCCCCCCTGACTTTCTTTCTTTCTCCTCCTCACTTTCCACTCTCTCTAACATGTGCCCTTTCTCTTTCCCTTTCTTTTCCTCTCGTTTTCTCTCTTACCCTGCAGGGAGACACTCGGTTTTGTTAATAAACTCTCTTATGTGATTTCCCGTGTCTGGTGTGGTTTTCGTGGGATTCCTTACATTGGTGCCATGATTCGGATGGGTCCTTCCACTGTCTCTTAAGCAAGTGGAAGCCCATCTGATGCCCCAGTGACCCCCAGACACAGCCGCACCTTCCATTCGCCTGGACACTCAGCTTTTTGCATGCAACACCGGACTTCAGATTGGTGAGTTCCTTTAGACAGGTCCCCTCTCTAGACCACTTAAACACATCTCTGCTGACCTGAGAAGCGACCGTCGAGTGTCCAAGGCTCTTGAGGTGGCTGAGGTGTGGGGGTACCCCCAGTTACAATTTTTATAGTTACAGTTGGCCCTTATAGTCAGTCTTATCTGTCGGGTGGATTCCTGATTTTATGGTGGAGATTCTTTCTCAGGGTTGATGCTCAACTCACGCTCACATTCACACTTGCACTCGTACTTGAAAACCCTGATATCAGGCCCTCAACTCTTCTCAGCTTTTGCCTGGCCCCACATTGATGTTTGTGTGGTGACACCATCTATGTGCTGCCTTCTCATCTCCAGTCAACTACTCTGTGGCCTTGGGACGCCCTGGCCACAGACTTGGCTGTATCAGTCTCCACCATGGGATCTGGGTCATCCAATCTGGCATATCCAACCCTTAGCCTGATTCCTGGCTTGTATTGGGCCACAGTACCCTTTAGATAATCAATCCAAAATGGCTGCATACACCCTGGCTACAGTCTCGGCTGTATCAGTCTCCACCATGGGACCTGGGTCCTCCAATCTGCAGATTCAACCCTGGGAACCCTTCACCCAACCCCCAGTTTAAAGCCATCAAAATTCATTTGTGTAATGGCACACAGCTTCTGTGAGTGAGCAGGCAAATGGAAAGGGATTCCTTATCTTCTAGTCACTTCTTTCTTGCTTCTTAGCTCTTCCTGTAGACTCAGGTGCCTCTGGCCCCTGTTTATCCATCTTCCCCTGCTTCTCCTTTACTCCGTTCTGTTTCTGCTTCCATTCCCTTGTCCAGCCCACCTAGTCTCCCAGTCATGAGGTCCTGAATGTGCTGGTGTGGAGGGAGTAACCAGCCCAACCAACAGTGGCATATCCCAGTAAGGAGTATAATATAACAGCCCCATTCCCCATAAGTTGTGGTAGATAATTGTTTCACAATTTTCTGCATCCAAACCTGAATTGATTACTAACCAGGAAAAAGGGTTAAAATGCCCTAGGCATCAAGTTTCTGGTAGAACATTTTAGCCCCTTTCAGATCCAGATCTCAGTCAAGGCTTACATTGAAATGTAAATGGAATAAACCAGAATGCTCAGTGGGAAACCAGTCTCAAACCCAAGGAAAAAACTGTCCATTTTAAATTTCTCCTGGGCTGCAACTCAGAATACTTTTTCTCTCCCTTTCACCCTTCTCTCTTTCTCATTTTCTCATGCTATAATTAATGACCATTATCATTTTTCTTCTAGGACTTTTATTCTTCTTAAATGGCATATTTTTGAGCTCACAATTTTGATTAATGATTTTTAATCAGTTCTTTTTATCCAACTCTAGAGTTATTTTTGAACATCTGCTACATTGCAATGGAGATAAGCATTACAAGGCCTTTGCTTTTGTGTTAAATATAAGTGCACATAAAAATTAAAATTTTTAAAATGGATCCAAATATTTTTAATTCACTTGATTTAAAAAGGTTCAATTTAAATTGGGTAAACTAATAGAAGCAAAATGTCTTTAAAATTAACTCACAAGTCTCTAGGTGACCAAACTCATTAAATGTTGATGTTTATAAAATGCCTAACATCAATTTTTCTAGGACTTTTCTTCCACAGGAAAGAGACAGCAAATACTGTTGGTACACTTGTCTGATATCTTGGTTTTTTTACACTTGTCTAATATTTCATTTTGTTTACAATAAGATGGGTGAATTAGAGTTACATGTATGGGATTACTCAAATGTGTTTGGTAGAGACATCTAATTTATTTATAAAGTTATTCCATGGAGTAACATACTTAAAAACATTATTCTTTTTATATTAAATGTGTTCATATTTTCCAGGTATACAAGCCTTTAAAGCAGAAAATTTATCAAGCTGGTATTCTCCAAATTAAACTTGTCTGTGATGGTAATTTTAAACTCATCATTTAATGTTCTATTATAGGGCCTGTCATCAATAGGGTATATGTAAAATATGTTACACTGAGATAAAAGAAATTTAAATATAAATGTATTTCTAAAAATTAGTGAGAGTCTGATTTGTTTAAAGGTTATTATCATGAAACATGAAAGCATTTTGCCAATTTGCCACACAAAAGGAAAGTTAAAAGCTCCCTCAGGCTTTCTTTGATTCATGTTTTAGATATAATGTTAAATTGTATTAACTAATGTTCATACAGACTCAGGAGTCAATATATGTAAACTAAAATGATATTTAAGAAAGAGTGTAATGTGCAGTACTGAGATTGGTGTCTCTGACCTCATGACTGTGGCATGCCTGGTGCTTGGGAGTGTTCCTGAGCAGGGGCACAAGATGCCTAACTGCTGTGGCAGTACCGTCCCTGGGGAGGCTCTATACAGGAGTCCTGTCAACTCTGACTTTCATCTCAGGCTCACAGCTCTTGGGCAGGAAGGAATTCTTTTGCTAGGTATCCAGTGTTTCTTCAGCTCCCTTCTCTGGTTCCTGCCCACCTTACAGTAACTTTGGACAGTGAACTTCCTTGAGAGATACACAGAGCTCCGAACATTGCACTTTGCAGCTCTGAAAAAGAAAGTTATGTTAATGTCCTAGTCTCTGTAACTTTCCTGAAAACAAAGAATAATGCTTACATACATATATAAAGATTGCTGACATAACTCTTTTTTTTTTTTTTTTTTTGCAGTGCTGGGGATTGAACCCAGGGCCTTGTGCTTGCCCTTGTGCTTACCAACTAAGCTATCTCCCCAGCCCCTGACATAACTCTTTAGATCTGCATTTCCATCAGAGTACAGAGCTCCATCTGATCTCAGCTTAATCCTCAAAACCTGTGTTTATAAATGTTTATTTTCTAATACTCCTTTGCCCCTCACTGAACTTGAGAATTTGGTCATGCCGGTCATGGCAAAAGAGGAAAAAATTAGCTTTAGGAAAAGGCCCGCCTTACCTGAGATAAGGCTCTGCCTCACAACCCTGCTGCACATTAGAATGGCTCCAAAGTAAGCCAGACTTTAACTCATTTAAAGTTGTGTTAAAAAATTTGATAATTTGTGAGTGGTGAGACTGGCTTGCTTGATGGTTAAGATCAAACTTAGAGATTGAGATTAAATACAGAGGTCAAGAAAAGTTCATATTTGGGTCTTGCCCTCAAAGTCAGCCTGAACCCAGGGAACAAGAGGACTTCTCTAAGAAGGTTTGCAACTCTGGGTCACACAACCTCCTGATCAAGGAGATTGATGAGGCCACTAGAGGAAAAGCCACTCAGTGCACCTGCTGCAGAGGAGGGTCATGGGAAAAGGGAGACACCCCTAATTCTTCTAAGGGAAGCCACCTCATCAAGGAGACCCTGCCTAACAGACAGCGCTAAAGCTAAGGCTCTCAAGTTCTCTATAAGTGACCTCTGTGGGAACTCAGCTGACTCTTTAACAGACAGGAACAGGTCACTTTGACCAGCTTGATCTTAAACACCTAGCAAAACAGTTAAAACTAAAATATAGCCATTCTTGGGCATTTCAAAGAAATAATAGTTAAATGTAACTGAAGAGGTACACTTGTGTTAGCCCACTACAACAAAGACTAAAAGCTACAAGAGAGAGATTCTTAGGCAAATGTGCCTGATAACTATCAAGAGAAACTGCCAGAGTCAGAAGTTTTTAGTCAGTTTAAGGCCTACAGACACAGATAATCTTAATCTATGTTTGTCACTATCTCTACTAAATGTTGTGTTTACATTCCTGATAACCTGGACAATGTTAAAATTTCCAAATAAAGGCCTTGTCCTCTAGTCAGTTTAAGGCCTACAACCAGTTTTTTCTAGGCCTTGTTATGGGAATCACTCAGTTCTTCCATCCCCTGGTGAGGAATTACTGACTTCTGTCATCTTTATGATACTCATTGGCATGTTTGAGATTCTGCAACATTTATATTGTATTAATCTCATTTCAGTACTCATGTCTTTTTGTTTTTCTCTCATAGAAGCACCCATCCCCAGATGCCTTTACAACCTGCTCTTCCCCAACCGAACTTCTACCATGGACCCCTTGATTGACATGATTTCTAAAAAGAGAACTCCAAACTGCTTGCCCCACGCTGCCCCCTTCCAGCTCAAAGAAACCAGAGTGGTCATCAACCCCCTTTCCCTACAGCAATAAGGGAGCTCCTAAAATTAGAGGGGTGAATGAAGCCAGAATTGGGGACAGGCAGTTAGTGTAGAAATAGGGGATTAGTCAAATCGAGGAAATAAAGTTCATGAAAACTATCTGCCTCTGGAAGTCAGGAAGTTGAAGACTGCCCCTGGGAGAATGGACTTTTTACATCTCACCGGCAAAACCAGCCCCAGTCACTTAGGCAGGAAGGAGAGAGAACGCATTTGGAAAGAACTGGAGAACAAAAGATTTTCTTATAAAACAGCAATGGACGGGCTGGAGAGATAGCTCAGCTGGTAGAGTGCTTGTCTTGCAAGCACAAGGCCCTGAGTTTGATCCCCAGTACCGCAAAAAAAAAAAAAAAAAAAAAAAAAAACAGAAACAGAGGAATGTAATGTACAAAGCTGCTCTCCCCACCCTTTCCATTACAGGCATTACCTGCCTCCCAACTACTGTCAGTCTGTGAACATCCTAGATAGCTATTGGTTCCTCAGTCAAGTTGCAAGTATCCTTCTCCATTATTGGTCCCCTGTTAGCCTGGTGGAATTCAACTGCTTCATGGTAGCTTTCCCACCATCTTTTCTCTTGCTTTTCTCTCCCCCTAACTTGCTTTCTTTCTCCTCCTCACTTTCCCCTCTCTCTAGCACATGCCCTTTCTCTTTCCTTTCTTTTTTCCTCTTATTTTTGCTCTTACCCTGCAGGAAGACACTCTGTTTGCTTAATAAATGCCCTTATGTGATTTCCCATGTCCGACGTGGTTTTCATCGGATTCCTTACATATAGTAAGATAGCCATGATGGTATGTCAAACCCTGGATTATTTTGAAGTCCTCTACAGATCATCCTCAGAAGAGGGAAAAAAAAAGCCAATATTATTTATAAAGTTGGAAGGAACTCTATATATCAACACTGGCTTTGATCTTTTGTTATATATTTCACAAATATCTTCCATTATTTTTATTTACTTTTACTTATGGCACTTTTAAACTTGTAGATGTTTTATCTGTTTTGGTAGCAAAATCTATTAGTCTTGCCCTGGATGGTTTCATTCTTTGAAATTTTCTTTCCTACTTCAAGTGGGCTAAAAACATGTAACTGTGCTCCCTTTTGAATGTAGCCTTCACTCTTCAGGCTTATTTTAAAAGGGACATGTTTTTCTTTTCCTCTTCTTCCTCTCTCATTCCCTACCCTGAGAGTGGGAAACAAGATTACCTTTTCCCATCCTAGACAAGTTATCTGTCTTTGAGCACATACCTACCACAGGAAGGAGAAGTCACTGGAAGATCTAGGAAGGGAGTAGCTCCCAAATTAACAAGTGAATTTCAGTACAACATCAGGGAATACCTGGGACCCTCTGGCAAGGTGCACACCTGGAATGTAGCCTTTGACAAGCTTCTTTAAAAGCCCTCTGTTTTCTCTGATGGGGAGAACCACATCTTCTGGGACTGGTGTCCCCCATGCTTCTCATTTGCTAGCAAAGTAATAAACCTTCTTTTTCCTTTTTCTCAAAACCATGTCTTCATTATTAAATTGTCATGAATTGGCATCGGGGACAAGGACTGAGCTTTTGGTAACAAGTACACAAAGTAAACATTTGTTTGGGGAATCACCTGGATCTAGAATACACACCTTTATTGTGAGCATATGTGAAGATGCAACAACAAATCCCATCAATATACACAACTATAATGTACCAATAAAAATGTGAAAAAAAAGAATATAAACCTTGACTTGCCAATGTGAAACTGACGTGGCATACGAAAGCAATCCATTTCCACACTTCACCAGATAAGCTTTGCTGCATAGTGATGGAAACCACTCAGGCCAGGGACATCAAACTTGGCTCCTGTAGGATGCTCTGATGTTCTCTACAGAGCATCTCCTATCACAGATACTACCTTAGTCCCTTGCAGCCAAGAACTCTGGGTTTTACCTAGCACTACAGGTAATAAGGACATATTTATATGCATCTTCATGCAGCTTTTTGCTTATGACTTCAAAGAACTAACAATGAAAATTAAATAGCTTCAAAAGAGTCCCCCAGTTTGGCAAGGTAGTACACATCTGTAAACCCAGTTACTCAGGAGGCTGAGGCAGGAGGATTACAAGTTTGAGGCCAGCCTGAACAACTGCATGAAATTCTGAACCAAAATAAAATCTGAAAAGGGACTGTGGATGTAGCTCAGTGATAATGATAGTAGACCTGGGCTCAATCCTTGGCCAAAAAAAATAAATAAATATAAAAAGAAAGAGTCCTATACAGTGGTAAAAACATATCAAGAAGGAAAACTAAATTAAAGATTCAACCAAATGCAATATATGCTACAGTTGGAATTCTCTATGTACAGAAGACAGAATTGGTTAAGATGAAGGAATCTTAATGTACAAGTGAATTAACTGGCAATGAGTATTTACTGAATTCCAATGAATTCAAAGTAAAAGAAAAAAATCTCTGCTTCCAGTCCCTTGCAAGAAAAGCTGGAGCCTACAAGAAGTTTGGAGGAATATTGGAAGGCCTTTCTTGGGTTCTTCATTGAGCCCACAAACCTGTCTGGATACAGTTATATCCTAGAGAAGTGGTAGTCAATATAATATTGCTTCCTGTACTGTATACTTATCAAAAGCACCGTCAGGTCTTGTTGAAGGCTCCACTGTCTTATCAGAAGATATAAAGTGACAGCAGCAGTGTGAAGGGTGTATGATGATGAGGTGGAAGAGTAATTAGTTCCTAATAAAACTTTTCTGAAATATGAGGACAGTTATCACAGAAAAATTCCACTCACATTACATGTAAGTTAAAAATGCTCCAGGGTATCTATTAATTTCTGAAAATAGCAGCCAGGTATGAGCACTTTGGTTGAGGTTAACCAGCATTTCTAATACCCACTCAGTTTTCAGAAGTTACAACTTGAGTTTTTTATGAAACTGCATCATTCTGATATTTATACTCAGGTGCTATTATTTATAAATATAAAAATACTTCATTTTATTGTTAAGCTGATGTCAAAAAAGAGAGAGATTTTAAAAGAAATTGCTTTTAATACAGGTTTTTCTTATGCGGGATGCAGTCCTCTTTCTTTTTCCCTTGGAGGTGTTTTGAAACTTTTCATTAGGGAACTGTAGTCACGTAACCCACAAAGATGGAGACATAAACAGATTGCAAAAACAAAATCACCTTTTCCTTAAATGGACCTTTACTTCCTGGCGATATGTTTCAGATCTGCAAAGAATTAGTCAAAGTAAACTTGGTGACAATCTTAGTTTCAAATTACACTTGAAAAACATCATTTGAATCAGTAAAAAATAAACAATTCTAAACACAGCCAACATGTGGGATATATTTATCTCACTACAAACTGCCATAATTGGTATATCTTTATTTAAAAATTATATTTAGTAAGATGTGATGTAGCTAGTTGGTAATGACTTTACTCAGGGATTAAAATAACACCCAATAATTTCATCCAGGGAGGAAAACTTATATTTTATCACAGTCAATAGAGAAAATATTCAACCTTTGATGCAAGTGATTTCTGACATTTTAACAGATTTGTCTGGTCTTGTGTGGATTTATCTGTTTTGGACCATTTCTACATAAAAATTTATCAAAAAGAAATCAGGAAAGTTTGAGGAAATAGGTTTAACCTGATTTAAATATTACAACATTGTATATATGTATTGAAACATCACATCATACCTCATAAATAAGTATGATTTTATGTATCAGTTAAAAATATATTAGGTTTGAATTTTAAAAACCATAAATATTACCTTATTGTACATGGTTATTTCCAGAGGATTAGCAATATGATAGCTGACTTTCCCAGGAGCAAACATTTGATGGTGAATATTTGCTGGGCATGGTGGTGCATGCTTATAATCCCAGCAATTCTGGAGGCTGAGGTAGGAATATTGAAAGTTTGAGGACAGTCTCAGCAATTTAGCAAGGCCCTAAGCAACTCAGTGACACCCTGTATCAAAATAAAAAACTAAAAAGGGCTGGGGATATAGTTCAGTGGTAAAGCACCCTTGGATCTAATACCTAACACCTCACCCCACAAAACTGTGAACAGTATAAAAAAACCCAGAAAAGTTAAAAGCATCCAAGACACAACCCAGTCTCTATGACCCAATATCAGAAGTGATATACTATTGTTTTTGCCACATTCCTCTCTTTAGAAGTCAATCCAACTCATATTGAAAAGGAGGGAAGTATACAAAGGCATGAACACCAGAGGGCAGGCACCATAAGGAGTCATTTTAGAAACTGTCTACCACAACTGGAAGTCAACCTGAGACAGCTTTACATAGACAAAGAAGCTAGTTTCTTTCTTTCCTTCTTTCTCACTTTATCTTTTTTTTTAATCCCCCTTTGAAGCACCATCTATTTGAGGAAATAACTCCTTTATTCTGGGCTTATGTAGTCCTGGGAGGCTCACTCCCCACCAACAAACATCCAATCCTGGTTCCTGGAATAAGCAACTGTGGTATCCCTGTAATAATACTTCAATTTTCTGGCTGTTATGGGTTAGATGTGAGATGTCCCCAAAAGCTCACATATGAGACAATGTAAGAAGGTTCAGAGGAGAAATTATTGAGTTTTGAGAGTATTAACCTAATCAGTGAATTAATCTCTGATGGGATTAACTGAATGGTAACTGGAGGCAAGTAGGGTGTGGCTGGAAGAGGCAGGAATTGGGGCATGGCTTTGGGGTATATATATTTGTATCTGGGGAGTGGAGTCTCTCTTTCTGCTTCCTAATGATGTTACACTGAGCTGCTTCCCTCTGTTACACTCTTCTCCCATGATGTTCAGTGTTCAGACTCACCTAAAGCCCTGAGGGATGGAGCCGACCTTCTATGGAGTAGAACCTCTGAAACTGTGAGACCTCAATAAACTTATCCTCCTCTATAATTGTTCTGGCTGGATTTTTTTGTCACAGCAGCAGAAAAGCTGACTAAAACATTGGCCAAAGTAAGTAAGGGATGAGTTATTCAGACTCTTTTTGTCAGGAATTAATATGGGGTAGGGAGGATCTCCCAAGATCACAGCTGCTATAGAACATAGAAAACTGGAATTTCTTCCATTTTCTACACTTGGCACATAGGCAATCTTTGCTCCGTATGAAAAAAAAAAAAGTCTTAGAATGAAATCAACATGAAATAAAAATCTGAAAGATGGACAGTGAGTGAGCTACACCAATTTCTTATGATATCTTTTGCCTACCTGTGCCCAGTTGTACCTGAAGCTAGTCTTACCTTTTTTTTAATCCTTAAATTAGTTTTGATTTTTATCACTTAAAACAAAAGTGACCCTGTTAATATATCCAGGTGTTAGAAATAGAATACTAATATATCCAGATATTAGGAATATATCCTCAAATATTCTAGTTAATAAAACCATCAGAACAAGGCCTTTTATGAAATTATCTAAATATGTTGAGTATATTTACATTTTTTTCAGTTTTATCAGTTTAATACTTAAAAAACTAAACTGGATAGATTTCCTACTGTGTAAATAACCTCCTTAAATTTACTTTTCTCAAGATTCATAATAATTTTTTTGTTCCATTTAAGTTACCCAAAAGCAGGGAGAAATGTTGTCTTAATTAAGTACTATCCAAATGAAACACACTATGGAATTACATGGTAGAGCCTCAATAACTACCTGATGAATGAATGAGGAAATGGATATTCTAAATATACTTTAGATTACTTTTCTCTAAGCTCAGTACCTTATTTTGCCTTCATAAACACCAATTTAATTTTTTCTGCCTCTTCACATAGCATCATACTAACTCTGGGTTATTCCCATATACTGGGCTTTTTCATAACTGGAAGAACTTGGTATCATTATGCCTTCCCTTTTCTAAATAATTCATAAAAATCCTAAACAAGGATAGTCACAGGGAAGGTGAGAGTTGACATGCCTCCCTCCAAGAAGCCCTTTCATTCTAAACCATTGTTTCTTGTCTCTGAGCAACTTCCTCAGGCATGACACCAGTCCCCATCCTACCATAATGTTTCAATTTTGAAAACAGCCTTTTGTGTGGAAATTTGTAAAAGGCTTTCTGAAACTCTAAATAGACACCATTCATAAGCCTTTGTCCATATGCACATGAGCCTTCTAAAAGGTCTTTAAAAGATGGATGAGGCCCAATTTCCTCTTCTAAGACCATACATTCTCTTCAAGTTCCTTCCTTGATTCACCTGTAGAATTGGCACAAAATTTATCTTTTGGGGGAAAATGGTTCAGCCCTTCCAGGCTGATCTGCTTTGACTGGGTCTTTAATCAGGAGAATAATGTATAGAATCAGTAGAAAAATGTAAGATCATGATTACCAAAACCAATCCTAAAAAAGACTAATAACTATAGTTAATTCAGCATTCTGAAGTCAGAAACAGAGAAATACAGACTCAGATGTGGTAAATATGGACAGAAAAAAGAAAGCAAGGTTGGAAGTATATAAAGTTGGTGGTTGCTAATCAAGTTTCTGGAATTTTTTAGTTCTTTAGGAGTTTGATACTGTTATGAATTTTCTTTTTCTTGAAATTCTCCCATCCTTTGATTTAATAAACATTATGTTCTCTCATCCCATCTTTGAAGACATTCCTTCCTGGATTCTTTCCCTGGATCCTCTTACTTTTGTCTCTCTAATGTGGCTTTTGTCCAGGTACCATCCTTGACTTTATTTTTGTCTCCATTGTCATATGCCCTTCACTGTCAATTTTACATACTCCCTAGGTGGTATGTAGAGATTGAGAGAACAAATGTACATTTGGGGTACATGTGTGTTCTATGAACTTCAGATGCCTAGTGAACATTTATTCATCAATAGGCCAGAGACATCCCCGATGTATGACACTGTTCCAAACTAAATGCATTTCTGTATATAAGTTAAAGCCTTTTTATCTTATGGGAAAAAAACAAAAAACAAAAAACAAAAAAAACCCATAAAACAAAAAACTTTATCTCATGGAATTTGAGGAGCAGCTTAACAGCACTGGGTTCTGTAAAGGCTGGAACTAAGACCTAGAAAATTCAATGATTTATCTTTCCAGACTACATGTCTACTTTCCTCTGTTTGATCTATTTCCCCCTGTTATAGACTTCTATTTCTCAGTCTTTATGGTTGGAAAACAAAGATTTTCATGTTCCTGATTCAGGCTCCCACAGCAAAGCTAGTTGATACTCTCTGGGTCCTAAATTCAAAATCCCAAGGAAGAAATTCACTGGCCCATCTATGGTCAGGATGTCTACCCAGAGACCAGTGTGCTATGGTTTTGATGAGTGTCTCTCAAAGGTCCATATGTGTTAAAGGCTTGGCTTCCCAATCTTGGACTTGACCCTCCAAAATTGTGAACTATAAATCTTTTGGTTATGAGTATCCTGTCTCAGGTATTTCGTTGTAATGATACAAAGTTGACAAAAGCACAATGTGACTTGAAGTTGTCCCATAACTCACTAATACTCTCTTTGTTTTATTTTCAAGATTTTATCTCTGTTCATTTTGAATTATTTTCATTGCTATGTGTTCAACTTTACTATTGGTTTCTTCTGCTATGTCTAATCTGTTGCTAAGGGTCTCTCAAAATAAAAAATTAAAGGGCTGAGAATGTGGGTCAGTGGTTTAGTGCTCCTGGGTTCAATCCTCTGGTATAAAAAAAATGAAAGAAAGAAAATTTGTAAGGTGAAATATTGTATATAATAACATTAAAATGGAGGATAATCTTTACTATTTAAGAGTATCTCATAAGTGGTTATCTTAAGAACTTGCCTATCATTGTGTATTGCACCTTCTGATATTCTATTTCTTTGAAACAAGTATGTCATTAGCAAATCATTAGGCATGAGACTGTGGTGATCTTGAACAAAGTACTTATGTGGGTGGCCTTTCTTTTAGTACAGTTCCAGATTGTTTGGGCATATGTTTGTACAGTTTGCTTTGGTTACTTGTGCTGAGGATGAAATCTTTACACACCTTTTCAGTGTGTCACAGATTTTGAAAAATGGCTTATGTACTTATAGTCATGCTGAGCAGAATTCAACTATAAACTGCCAAACATCCTTATCATTTGATTTTCATGTAGTGAAATGCTTCCCTCACTCAAAACAGTCACAACACAATGTCTAGCAGTGCATTATATCATGTGTAAGATCAATAACCTGCTCAGGGGAAACTGATGTCAAACTTTTACTTTAAATTTGCTAGGAGTTAGATCTCTGAGATTGCACTATGCATCCTCTGTGGACTGCATATATTCTCTTATGCTAAAATGTCTCCCCACAAATCATCTCTGGAACACTTTGCTTATGCAGCTTGTGCTACAACCTACTTGCAAACTCAATGCTTTCTTTTTTTGACTTATGTAAGAATTGAAGCTGGGCACAGTGACAGGTGCCTGTATTCTCAGCTACTTGAGAGGTTGAGGCAGGAGGTTCACTTGAACCCAGGAATTTGAACTCAGCTAGGGTAACATATCAAGATACAATCTCAAAAAAAAAAAAAAAAGAAAAAGAAAAAAAGAGGGGAGAGTTTGGGTGCAGATCAGTGGTAGAGTACATGCCTAGCATGCATACAGCTCTGGGTTTAACCCCCAGTAGACACACACACACACACACACACACACACACACACACACACACATTGATATAAATAGGGAAACAGGACACATTAACAGCAGAAAAATTCCAAAGCACAGGGGTGCATGTGTCGTGTCTTTGTGTTTGCATAAGCAAATGAATGTATTTATATCATCTGCAATCACACCACTCAGAGAGTGATTACAGCCTTTTGATGTATGTCTTTTCGACACTATTCCTCCTATTCTTTAAAGTGGAATCTGATCCACCCCATGTTTTTCCAAGTCAGTTAATGTCTTCTCCAATTCCCCAAAGAAAGTCTTAAAATGTAAAATATAATCTTTCACAAACATTACTTTTTGTCATGTTCCCTGTCTCTCTGTTCTATCTACCTTTTAATAAAGAATTTTTGAAGACATAATGCCTATCCCAAACAAATTATTGTCATCAATTGCTAGGATTTCAGTTATAATGGAGATAAACATTTTGAGTGTTTCTAAGTTGCCACGCACTGTTTCACTCATGCATAAGGTTAGCCCTGTCATATTAGGAACAACATTGATAATGTCACAACATAGGAAGAGGAGGACTGAAAGAGATCATTAAAAAGGTTCCAAATGTGATGTTTCAGTGGTCTTCTATCACTGAGCTATATCCCCAGCCTATTTTACTTTTATATTTTGACACAGGGTCGTGTTAAGTTGCCAAGGTCAGCCTTAAACGTGGGATCTTCCTGTCTGAGTCTACTGAGTAGCTGGATTAGGCATGTGCCACTGTGCCTGCCTTTTCTTCATTTCATTTTGTATTTGTATCTTGAGCTAAGCCAATTTCTTTCCCCATTTTTATTGAAAACAATCACATTCTGAAGTAGTCTGATTTAGGCTATATGTTAGTCAGCTTTTCCATTGCTGTGACAAAAAATATCTGAGATAAATAGACAGGCATGTTAATTCACACCTGTAATCCCAGTGATTTGGGAGGCTAAGGAAAAAAATTGCAAATTGGTGACCAGCCTCAGCAATTGAGCAACACTCTGTCACAAAACAAAAATGAAAGGGCTGGGGCAGTAGCCCAGTCATAGAGCACTTGCCTAGCATGCATGATACTCTCAGGTCAATCCCTGGTATGAAACAAAATTAATATTCCTTGATAATGACAGTATTGTTTTCTTAACCGTGAAGTGTGCATGCTTAAGGAGTCACACATGGATCCTGAATCTACAATACCTGGTTTCAATTTCTTCATCTGCCAAATGAAGATGATTATGAAACTACTTTAGATGTGTTTTAACACCAAATGGTCCATTCTTTTATTTCATTTTCACACATCATTTTGGTGACTCTATTCCACCACATTATAGTAAGCAAAGTAAGATAATTTGAGGATTAATTTACATAAAATATAATAGGGCACACACAGCTGTCTGACTTTTCCATTTATAAATTCTTCCTGTTAGTATAAGTGAAATTTGACCTGTATGCTATTCATTTCTGTTAATATAAGTGAAAAATCAAGGATTCTTGAGAAGAGAATGATTCTAATAAATTTATTTTTTATTTTTTTATTTTTTGGTACTCAGGATTGAACTCAAGGGCACTCAATCACTGAGCCACATCCCCAGGCCTATTTTATATTTTATTTAGAGACAGTGTTTCACTGAATTGCTTAGGAAATTGCATTTGCTGAGATTGGCTTTGAACTTGTGATCCTCCTACCTTAGCCTCTTAATCTGCTAGGATTACAGGAGTGTGCCACTACACCTGGCTGATTTCAATAAATTCTTATTTTTTTCCCCACATTAACAATCTATTTTTTGGGTGCATCTCACAGGTATATTTATTCATACCATGAAGAAAACAGATGTCATGCAAATGTACAGCAACATTCCAGTCTAGCGAAGCTTCCCAACTGACATATCTTGCTTAAATTGATAGGTACAGTGACATCTTATTTCATATGCACTCCAAGTAAAGCAGATGCAATACTCAAACATTTCAAAACATTAATTCTTTTCTCAGTACTCCTAATATTACAGATGAATAAACTCATTAGCCAACTTACTGCACATTTCCTGGTAAATTGGGATACAGCATGACATCATGGGGTTCCAAATTTATTTATTTTTTTAGTGGCACTGGAGATAAAACCCAGGGTCTAACACCTATAGGCAAACATTCTTCCTGTAAGCTATAACCCCAGCTGGATTCAAACTTTTGATTTTTCGTTTTACTGAAATGGAACTCATGGTTGCTTTACCACTGAGATTACATTCTCAATACTTTATATTTTTTATTTTTAGACAGGTTCTTACTATGTTGTTGAGGCTGGTCTCAAAATTTCAATCCTCCTGCCTCAGCCTCCTGAGCAACTGGGCTTACAGGCATGAACCACCACAGTTGGATCAAACATTTTTAATAATACCTTGATCCCCTGTACCTCAGGGAGGGAAAAAAAACAACTCTTTTGAGCTGGGGAGATAGTTCAGTTGGTAGAGTGCTTGCCTTGCAACCACAAGGCCCTCAACCACCAACACCACACAAAAAATAAATAAATAAATACATCTCTATTCAGGACCAATAGCTCAGACCACTGTGCTGCCCTCTGAAAAATCCTAGGCACTGTGCAGGTGCCAGGCAGGGTGTGCCAGGAAGGTGCAGGGCATCACATTAAAAGGCACACATAGCACAAAAGCATATTTAGAACTAGGACAAATAGGTTAAAATCCTCATCATAAACATTTTTAAAGCATATCTTTTTTCTGTAAACTTAAAAAACAAATGTTTATTAATATCCAGAAATTATTGCAATAGAAAGATGGCACTGAACATGGGGACAGGGGTCTGGTGTAGTTCTTGGCACTGAAACTCCTTTAGAGTAGAAGGTAGATGGTAGATAATATCAGGAAGATCATAGAAGGAAACCCTAGACTGGGTGAAAGTTTGTGTAATAGGAATTCATAATGTCATTTACAACTTAAAACACCTCTGTTTAATTGCTCAGTTTTTATAGATTTTTGGAGTATGAATTGCAAATATACTATGAAATATCTTAAAAGTTGCCTTAAGGAATGTGGAAATAAAGCAGTTCTTGTGTACTTTTTTATGCATGGAAAAAAAAACCTAAATAGCATCTTATAATTTAAAAAATATTTTCCCTGATTAGAAATAACACAGATTCTTTATCTGCTTGTAATAAACTCTGAGCTCCCACATACTCTAGGTCCGGTAGCCTTAACAAATTAGTTATCCTACCTTTGCTTCAGTTTCTTTATCAGTTGAAACAGGATAATAATACCCTAAAAATCTATTTTTGATTCATGTTTTGGTTCATGATTTTTTTTTCTGTATGAATCACATCAACAACAATAACAAGTACTTACACAATATTTATCACTGGCAGGCACTATTTTAAGGAAATCACTTAATCCTCAAACTTAAATGTTGGTAATTTTTTATCTCTATATGAAAGGTCAGACTACATTCAGCTAATAAGCAATAGAACTTGAATAAGAGCAAGATAGTCTGGAACTAGGGTTGTTCTTAGAAGACTGAGTGTAAAGCAGCAACAGCAACAAAAGCAAACATAGGACTAAGAGCTCTGTCCCCTTGGATTTTTCTTTCTTTCTTCCTTTTATGCAGGGTGTTGGGGGTGAACTGAACTCAGGAGTACTTTACCTCTAAGCTACATCTCCAGTCCTTTCTATATTTTATTTTCTGACAGGGTCTTGCTCTGTTGTGTGTTTCAAACTTGTGATCCACTGACCTCAGGTTCCAAAGCAGCTGGGATTACAGGTATATACTACTGCACCCAGTTTCCCTTGAATTTTCTTTCTCTATTTTTTGGTACCAGGGATTTAACTCAGGAGGCTTAAACACTGAGCCACATCCCCAGCCTTTTCTTACATTTTATGTAGAGACAGGGTCTCACTAGGTTTCTTAGGACCTTGCTAAATTGTTTAGACTGGCTTTGAACTCATGATCTTCTGCCTCAGCCTCCTCAGCTGCTGGGATTACAGGCATGTGCCACTACACCTGGCCTGAATTTTCTTAATGTCTTTTGGGTATTAAAATCAGGATTTCCCATTATCACCATGAAGTTGAATAATAACATCTCAATTCAATTACTCTCTGGCAATTGAAATAGTTAAGTAGGTTTTGAGTTGCAGCAAAGTTACCAAAATATACTCAATCTAGAAGAGTGTGTTGCATTCTATTTAAAAATAAAGGTTTGCTGGGCATGGTGGTACATACCTTCAATCCCAGTGGCTCAGGAAGCTGAGGCAGGAAGATGTTGAGTTCAAAGCCAGCCTCAAAAATTAGGGAGATCTCAAACAATTCAGTGAGACCCCCTCTCAAAATAAAAAAATAAAAGGGGTGGGGGTGTGGATAAGTGGTTACTGGTCCTGAGTTCAATTTCCAGTACCAAAATAAAGATTTAGAGGGTGGGATATTAGCAAGATGATGGAATAGGGATTCCTAGTTCCTGTTGTCTCATGGAGACACTGACTTCACAACAACGAAACAGTTCAAAATGCCTCTGTGAAAATTCCACAAATCAATCAAGAGTTTGCAGCACAGAATCAATTGCCAACCCAAAAAAGAGCTCCAGGAAAATGTGTTGCAGTTTGGCTGCTTTAATGTCTCAATGCAATGTAGTATGTTTGGAAGAAAATTTCCAACTCCTGGCTATTTCCTCAGAGGAAAATAAAAAAGTCAAATATACATCTAATATTATGGGCCTTCCCAAGGGAATGGTGTCTATCTTTTCTTGGCTCAAAACCCTGAGTTGCAGCAGAATAGTTTGCCTGAGATATGGGAAGCCGTCCTTATCTAGCAGAATCAGACAGTTCCCTGCTAGTTCCCCTAAGAGAATGGCTCCCCTAACTCCACCCTATCCTGTCCATCACAGAAGAAGCTCCTCCTTGTCTTGGCCCCTTTACCTGTGAGTCTATAAAAAAAAGCTCTGGCCTCTAATAAACTCCATTTGCAAGAGGCCAGAGCTGGTATGGCCAGACCAGTCATGCCCCCTCTTATTTAAAAGGAATATTAGCTCTTGTGTGTTTATTAAGTTGATAAGTTTATGGATAATTGATTGATCAAGAGCCAACATCATCCTCTGGCAATTAACCCTTGTTATGCGGTGCAACTTAAGAACAGATCAATCACCACTGAGAAGTTCCAATTTGAGAGTCTATTAACCTGGCCGGCTGACTGTCTCACACAGTGTTCCAAAAATGGTTATTGGGAGAACAGACCTGACCAAAGGTTTGTAGGGGTTTTTATACCAAAAATCACATCAATCCTAAGCATCTGTTGCTATGATTCAAAATTACAAACTAACATCATGAGATCATCAACAGAGGGGAAGTGGGTCAAAACGAACCTTACCTAGGTACAAACTAAAGAATGGTTACTACCATCCACACAATCACCATTCACATGGTGCATTGCTTAGGAGCAATTGGAATCAGAAGAGACCAATTTTTCATTACATAAGAATTGCTGGGGCAGGGGAGATATCTCAGTCGGTAGAGTGCTTGCTTTGTAAGCACAAGGCCCTGGGTTCGATCCCCAGCACCCCCCCCAAAAAAAAAGAATTGCCATTTTGTATTGCTGAACATGTCATGTTAAGTAACTGATGATAGGCACAGAGGCAGGGCACTCCCATGGGAGAGGCTTATTTCTTACATAACATGGAGTGTCAGAGCAAAGTGGAGTCTGTTTAGTCATTGTCCTTATAGTTTGGCCTAAACATTCTCATGAAGCCAGATCTGTCAGCCCATCACAACCATTTTCTCATGTATATGGCACATGGCTGAGAGACCCCCACATTTGGCACCTGAACAGTGACTATTTGAGAGGATTTTAGAAGAAAAAAAAAAAGGTAAGGTGTTGGCCCCTTTCCCATGGGAAGCGTGCACATGTGAATAAATTTAGTAGTAAAAAAGGAAAGGGAATTTAATTGTGTGATGTTAAGCCTGAGGAATTCGCTCTCTACAGAGAGAGAAATAAAAATAAATTCAGCTCTATTCAATACTTAGAGTGAAAATTCAATAGGAAGAACACAACTCCTACAGTCCTTGAAATGTAAATGGAGATCTGATCACTTTAAATACTCCAGACTCCATCAGGCAGGTCTGTCTGCCTCTGTGTGACCTGTATGAAACTGAGAACTAACTTGACTGAGATAGGTGCAGAAGTTTAGAATCCTGGGAGAAAAGATCCTAATCAGGAATTAAGAGAAAATCTCTAACTTAAGAAGAGCAAATTACTTGTCAAGTTTCCTAGTTTAAATATGTGTGTTCCCTCCATAGCTTCCAGTCCTCCAGAAACAGTATGGATTCTGCTCCTGAGTGGGGAGGATGGGAGAGCCTATTAAAAAACATGACTGCTCAGGCACAGTCCCTCATGGCCAGGCCACCAAGGTGAAAGGAAAAATAGCAGGGCATTAGAAGCACAATGGCACAGGGTATAGCAAAAAAAAAAAAAAATGCCTAGGAGTACAATTGAAAATGTAGAGAGTTTGGAGTGTAATAGAAACTTGCTTTTATTTGAACCACGATGTTGATTTATGCAGCTTGGGCGGTTTAATCACAGGGCTTAGAAATGCTATTACGAATTTTAAATTTAAGAGTCAGAAATATTCATTCTTGAGGTCCTCTTTCTCTTCTGGGAACATATTTAAAATGTTACTGAAGGCTGGGAGCAAAATCTCTATGCAGAAGACTGAAGA
The DNA here is from genome assembly GCF_902686445.1 of Sciurus carolinensis. NCBI lineage: Eukaryota > Metazoa > Chordata > Mammalia > Rodentia > Sciuridae > Sciurus > Sciurus carolinensis. The sequence continues at coordinate 27,647,508 of NC_062223.1, read as the reverse complement.
ACAAAGTCAAAGGAAGATGAGTTAGCACAAGACCTCTGTAATTTGCATTTGAACTGTTCTGCTCTAGTTGAAGCCAGAATTGAGGATAGGCAGTTAGTGTAGGATAGAGAATCTGGTCAAATCAAGGAATCAAGGCCATCAGAATCTGGGAAGTTGGAGAATGCCCCTGGGAGATTGGAATGTCAGTGTTTCCAGAACCCTTTTGATCAACAAAGTTACTTGCCTAACTAGCCCTCCCAAAATGTTGCAGGCAGGGAATTGCTAAGGAATCTCTCCTGGGCCCCTACCTGAATCTCCATTTTGCCCTTTTTCCCCTGCCATCAACTGCTCACCTTTTTGCCATGTCACTGGCATCTCCCTGGTCTAGTCATGGAGGCAGGAAGGAGAGAGATAAAGTGGGAGAGAACAGAACAAAGGAGACCCTAAACTATGGGAGATGTAGGGTGTGCTCACTTCTTGGTATTCTAAATCATTCAGCCAGCCCCAGGCATTTAGAGGAAATTACAAAATTGGCATATGACCCTGATCAATCCTTAAGATGATCTCCTCCAGTTGGCATCTTCCTATTTTTTTTATAATAGAGATCAAGAGGAAAAGAAAGGGAACATAAAGACAAGAAAAAGGGCATATTAAAGGTCATTCAAAACTTCAAGTGACAGAAACTTTTAATGCCTTGCGACAGACCATGCAATTCACCCATTTTAGGAGTTCAAAAGTCAACTGCCTAGTCCAAAACCTTAGAATAATTAACAAAGTAGTAATTACCCTCCACACTGTAGTTCTTAATCCAGGTACTCTGCTATCTGAAATTCCAGCTGCTGCTTGGTTTACTACAATAGATTAAAAAGATGCCTTTTTCTATGTACCCTACACTCTTAATTGCAATATCTGTTTGCCTTTGAGGAACCAGATAGTGGATCTCAACTAACCTGGACAGTGTTGCCTCAAAGATTTGGAGATAGCCCTACCTGTTCAGACAAGCCCGAGCTAAGTACGTAAGATAATTCAGAAATAAAACATCTGTAATTGTTCTCAAATATGTAGATGATATCCTTTATGTGCTACCACATAGGAGAAATATCAAGGCCATTACAGAGCTCATAAACTTCTTAGCTGATAGGGATTATAAGAGTTAAAAAAGCTTAATTATGCCATCAAGAGGTTCAGTACTTAGGATCGCAACTGTCTCAAGGAACCCACAAGATAGGACAGGAAAAATAACCACCATAGGACAATATCCTCTGCCCCAGAACATAAGGCAATTCAGAGGCTTCCTAGGGAAAACTGGATACTGCAGGATTTGGATTCATGGGTATGGGGAATTAGCTAAACCTCTTTACAGTCTCCTTAAAAAAAATCCAAACCATGGAAAAACTACCCTGATGTGAGAACAAAAACAAACTAAAGGTTTTTAAAATATCAAAAAAGGGCCTTGCTTCAAGCCCCTGTTTTCAGCTTACCTATGGAACAAGATTTAACCTGTTTGTCACTGAGAGGAAAATAACCCTAAAAATTTTTACCCAAAACTACTGGATAGACAGCTATGGATGAACCAGGTCAATAGTCAATGGCATATCTCAGTAAGGAGTTTAGCATAGTAGCTTCATTCTCAAATGTAGTGGAAAATAAGGTCTCATAATATTCTTTGACATCCAAACCTGTCCTGAATATCAGAAATGGTTAAAAAGCCCTCAGCATCAAGTTTTTGTTGGAACCAGTAAACTCTCTCATAGCACCTTGCAGATCTCAATGAAGATTTACATTGATATGTGAATGGAAGAAGACAGCAGGCTAAGTAGGAGACTAGTCTCAAACCTAATAAAAAAGGGAACTCCAAGTAATCTAACTTAAAAAGTAAATTGTATGATGATTTACTAAAATAATTAATGAACATATCATTTTTCTGGGACTTCTTTTTTCCCTTGAATTCTATATTTTTTGAGCTCATAACTTTTTTTATCAGTTCTATTTTTCATTCACCTAGAGTTTTTGAACAACTGTTACACTGCAATGGAGATTCACCTATAAAAAGCACAAGGCCTTTGCTTTTGTGTTATGTGTATATCATGTTGTCTGATATCATGTTGTCAGTCTGTATATGTGTGTCGAATATCATGTACATATCAAAATTGACATAAATGAGGGCTCATGATTTCAAATTTAAAAATGGATCCTGATTCCTTTAATTCACATGATTTTAAGGTTCAATTTAAATTAGGTAAATAAACGAATGTAAAATGTCTTTAAAATTACTTAGCACAGAAGTCTCTAGGTAGTCAAACTAATACAATATTGCTCTCTATAAAATGGCTAATATCAATTTTTTTCAAGAACTTTTCTTTTTTTCATTGTAAACGAATGGGATACATGTTGTTTCTCTGTACATGGCATAAAGGCATACCATTTGTGTAAACATAAATTTACATAGGGTAATGTTGTTTGATTCTTTCTGTTATTTTTCCCTTCCCCCCACCACTCCCACCCCTCTTTTCCCTCTATACAGTTCTTCCTTCCTCCATTCTTGAGCCCCTCCCTAACCCTAACTCTAACCCTAACACTAACCCCTCCCACCCCCCATTATGTGTCATCACCCACTTATCAGTGATATCATTCATCCTTTGGTTTTTTTGAGATTGGCTTATCTCACTTAGCATGATATTCTCCAATTTCATCCATTTGCCTGCAAATGCCATAATTTTATCATTCTTTATGGCTGAGTAATATTCCATTGTATATATATACCACATTTTCTTTATCCATTCATCAATTGAAGGACATCTAGGTTGGTTCCACAATCTGGCTATTGTGAACTGAGCAGCTATGAACATTGATGTGGCTGTATCTCTGTAACATGCTGATTTTAAGTCAAATACTGTTCAAATACATCTTGGTTTTTATAGTAAATAAGTAAATTAGATTTGACATGTATGGGATTACTCAAACGTTTTAGAGACATTTGATTAATTTACAAAGTTTAAAATGCTAACTGTTAAATAACATTGAGTACTCTGAACTCCTTAAATTCCATGGGGTAACATACTTAAACATTATTGGCGTTTTCATAGATCAGTAAATAAAAAGGGTTTAAATTTGCTTTGTGTCATCAGTAAAAACAATGTTACAAATTGTTAAGTCCTAACAGGTACAATTCTACATACAAAGGGATCCAAAAGTTTCAACTGTGTTTCAGTTAGAGTACTATAAATAACATAAACTATTTCATCTCATCAAAATAGAGTAATTTATCTAAAATCAAAAATTTTATAAGAGTTGTTTCAGCATGTGAACAAGAAAGGGTCAACAGATAGGAAAGAGAAAAATAAAAGGTTTTAGGTATGGAAATATATTTAGTAGAAGGAAAAAATATTTCTGGGTAGGGAAGTCTTTGTGTGATAAAATACACAAAGTAAGTAAGTGTGGAGAAAGTCTGTGTATAAACAAAGGGCAAATTTCAACAAGTTTATGTGTAACTAAGTTGGTTACATATATGTGAGACAATCAGTTAAAGTTATTTATGGTTTCTCCTAATGTCAAATACTAATCTACTGATATAAACCAAAGTTTAATCCATATGTTAAAATGACAAGGATGTCCTTAGAACACTAATTAAATCTTTACTCTTAACATTGTGTCTGTTAAGTTTTATTCTTTACAACAATTAGTCTTAAAAATTAGAGTTTGTACAATAATGGTTAAATAACAACTGTTAGAGTATTATATTATGTTTTGAAGTATAAATTTTTCTTTACAAGTTAACCTGGTTAATATTTAATATGTTCATATCTTCCAGGTTTACAAGTCTTTAAAGCAGAAAATTTATCAAGTTTCTCTTCTCCATACTAAACTTGTCTGTAATGCTAACTTTAAACTTATAAGAATAGTGAATTTTATTGGGGATTTATTTATATCATTTAATGTTCTCTAATAGGACCTGTTATCAATAGGATATATGTAAAATTTTGTGTTACCTTCAACACTGGGATAAAAATGTAAATGTATTTCTAAAATTTAGAGCCTCATTTGCTTAAAGGTTAATATTGTGAAACATGAAACATTTTGCCACTTTGCTACACAAAAGGAAAGTTAAATGCTCTCTCAGCCTGTCCTTGATTCATGTTTCAGATATAATGTCATATTGTGTTGACTGATGCTCATGTAGACTCAGGAAACAATGTATGTAAACTTTGTAAAATGATGTTTAAAGAGGAAGAAGGGATCAGCTTCAGAACTAGAACAATCAGGATTTGTGAAGAGCCCCACCTTACCTGAAATAAGACTCTGCCTCTCATCTTACTGCATGTTAGAATAGCTCCAAAATAAGCCAGACTTCAGTTTATTTAAAGTTATAATCAAAAGATTATTTTTGTAAAATTACTGTGTTCATATACGGGGGATATATGCTATAGCTCAGCCAAAATTCAAGAAAGCTATTACACAAAATAAATATGTTTTTACTGTTGTTAATTGCATTTTGTATTTTCCTTGTAACCACTATAACTGTTGCCTGATTAATGTTTTGCAGAAGTACTGCTTCAAGAGCAACTTAAATTAATTTGAGATAATAAGGCATCACCTATAGGACAGATAATATAGATCCCAATTAAATAAAAGGGGGCAAATAACTGTAAAGTCATAGACATTGAAGTTAAAGCTCAGTATTCTTACTTTATGACTTGTGATAATGACTTGCTGGATGTGTAAGGTCAAACTTAGAGATGGAGACTAAAATAAAGGGACCAAGAAAACCAGTATTTGGCTCTTGCCTTAAGAGTCAGCCTGAATCCAGTGAACAAGAGAACTTCTCTAAGGAGCTTTGCAACCATGGGCCACACAACCTCCCAATCAGGGATATCGATGAGACCACTAGAGGATGGGAAGCCAATCAGTACACCTGCTGCATAGGAGGTTCATTAGATAAGGGAGCCATTCCTGATGCTTCTAAGGGAAGCCACCTTATCAAGGAGACCCTACCTAGCAAATGGCACTAAAGGAGCTAAGAAGCTGCTCTGAAGTTACCCACAAGTGACCCCTATGGGAACTCAGCTGACTCGAAAAAGACAGGAACAGGTCAATTCAACCCACTTGGTCTTGAACACCTAGCAAAAGAGTTAAAACCAAAACATAGCCATTCTCAGGCATTTAAAAAAGAAATAATAGTTAAATATAACTTAAGATGTAGACTTGTGTTAGCCCCTAGAAGAAGAAAAGACTGGAGGCTACAAAAGAAAGAATATCCAACGTGTTATTTCTCATTGTCTAGCAGCTTTTGCTAGACAATATTAGGCTGTCCATTACAGATCAAAATGGAAAATGCTCCACTTATACTAGTTCTTCTTTTCAATAGTTTTTCCAAAATTTCATTTTCATTATAATCCTCAAGGTCAAGGCATTGTAGAACGAGCTCATTCATCTATTAAGTTACAATTAGAAAAACAAAAAGGGGGAGATAAGACTGCAAAATAACCTTAATCATGCTTTATTTGTTTTAAACCTTTTAAATTGTGATTCCAAAGGTCACATGGCAGCTGAGAGACCTACGTCTTCTGCCATGACAGGTCCATTGGGTCTAGTTTGGTTGAAAGATTTACAAACAGGACAATGGAAAGGACCAGATCCAGTAATAGTGGGGGTATAGAGAATGCTTGTATCTTTTCAGAAGGAGCATTCTGCCCTATTTGGGTACTTGAACATGCCATCAAATGTGAAGGATCTGGACTCAAGGTTTAACCTGTTGAAGATCAAACCAGAGAGATCAGCCCTGACCTCCAGGGAGAACAGGAAGTCCACAAGAAGATGAAAGAGGAAGAACCAAGTGAACCAAACAGTCTACCTGCCATCATGGGGACAAATGAGGAATTTGATTCAACAGACTGAAAGGATGGTTGAACAACAAGGAGAAGTTAAATACCTAATCACAATGATTGTGGCTATATTAGCTCTATTGAGCTGTCAGATTGCCATACCCTCAGAACCAAGAACCGGGACCTCAAAGCAGCTCTCAGAACTAAGATCCAGAATCTCAAAATAACTGCCCATCATTTGCATTTTAAAACATTTTAGAAAGGTGAAGATGTGGGAAGCCATCCTTATCTAGCAGAATCAGATGGTTCCCTGTCTAGTTCCCCTAAGAGAATGGCTCCATGAACTCCACCCTACTCTGTCCATAAAAAAAGATATCCATGACCTAAAGGATAACATAGAAAATTAAACAAAGTCCAGAAAATAATTAAAATTATTATTATTAAAATTATTAAAAGATTACAAAATCAACAGAGAAAAAACAAAGAACCAAACAGAAATTCTGGAAATGAAGAATATAATAACTGAATTGAAAAATTCACTATAAGGGCTCAAGAGCAAACTTATCAAGCAGAAAAATCAGCAAAGTTGAAGATGGGTTATTTTAAATTATCAAATTGGAAGAGCAAAAAGGAAAACTTATAAAACGAAAGTGAGTGGACCCTAAGCTACTTACAGAACATAATTAGGCAGACCAATATATGCATTATTGGAATCAAAAAAGGAGAAGAAAAGACAAAGGGGTAGAGAAGTTATATAAAGAAATAACATCCAACCTATTCCCTAATATAAGAAAAGAAAAGGACCATATAAATTCAATAGGCTCATTAAATTCCAAGAAGAAGCCCATGAAGTGTCACACTTAGATACATTATAATCAAATTATAAAATGTCATAGAAGAAGATAAAAAGCAGCAAAAGAAAATGATTTCTTAATGCAACTGAGTGTCTATCAGATTATCAGAATTCTCTGAAGAAACACTGTAGACTGGAAGGAAGTGAGATGATATATCCAAAGGGCAGAAAGGAAAAAAAAAATAAGAATACTATATATAGCAAAATTATTATGAAAATGAAGAAGAAATTAGCTTTCCCAGATAAAAGTCTGAGGGAACTCATTACCATTAGAGTTGCCTTATAACAAATGTTTAGAGTCCTTCAAACTGAAATAAAGGACTATACAATAACATGAAACCAAACAAAAATATAAAGCTTCCTGGTAACATATAGAATTCTATAATATTGTAATGTTGTACACAACGTGTATATAAATCACTTTTAATTCTCATGTAGAGTGTATAGGACAAAAACCTATAAAATAACTATAAATCTGTTAATGGATATATATAACATAAAGACATGAACTTGTGACAACTACAGAAAGTGAATGGGGTAGAGATGTAAAGGAATAAAGGTTTTGTATGTGACTGAAGTAAAATTGCTAACTGTTTAAATTGGTGTTTATAGTGCATGGGGTTACAAAAACAAAATAAAATTGGCCTTGTGACATTAAAATGATTTATGTAATCTGTTTATGTTTGGATATGAAGTGTCCCTAAAAGCAGATGACATGTTTAGATAATGAAAGGTGTGACCTAATCACTGAATCCATTTGATGTGTTAGTAATTTGAATGGATTACTGGGTAGTAACTGTAGGCAGGCCAGGTGTGCCTAGGGGATTATATATTTTGTTGCTATCTCCTTTTGCTCTTTCTTTCTGCTTCGCAGGTGCCATAAGCTGAGAGTTTTCCTTTCTGCACCCTTCCACCACGATGTTCTACCTCACCTCAGACCTAGAGTAATGGATCAGTAATGATGAACTAAATATCTGAAACTATGAGCCAAAATAAACTTTTTCTCCTCTAAGTTGTTCTTATTGGATGTCTTGGTCACAGTGATGAAAAAGTTGACCAACACATAATCCCAATGGTAACCCAGAAAATATTTATAGGCAGAAAAGGAAATGAGGGTCTTTCAATTTCTAATGAAAGATTTAAGAACCTTAAAAGTCATCTCTGTAGCCTAAAAATGAATAAAAAAGCTGCGAAAACTTGTTTTTCCCCCCTCAGTTACTGGGACTAAACTCAGAGAAACACTACCACTGAGCTATGTGGCCTGCCCTTTTAATTTTTTTTTATTTTGGTATAGAGTTTCACTAAGTTGCCCTGGCTGCCCTCAACCTTATGCTCCTCCTGCCTCAGCCTCTCAGGTAGCTGGTGTTTCAGGCATGTGGCACTGTGCCAGCCTGAGAAAACTGAATCAGCGAGTTTTAGATTTGTCAGAGAAATGAGGATGTAAGGCAAAATGGTGTCTCCAAAACTGAAGCGACAGGCACATACAGAGACTCACAACTTAATAGAACAAAATCATACAAACTTGCAAGCAGAAACATTAGCAGGAACCAATGCTGCGGTAAGAAACCAAAAGTATAATTATAATTGATCAGTTGAGGTCAAGAGGTGCAATGTTGACTAGTCTGAGAGTTATAAACCCCACAGTGATCAAACCATAGAGGGGCCTCATGTTTTTGTGAGTTCTATCTTCAGGAGCTCTACCAGATTTTCACAGTGAATATAAGACTAAATAAATGACAAAAATGCTAACAACAAAAATGCTTTCCTTCTTGCAAGGAGAGGGAGAAGGTAACCATTTAGAATACATCAGAGCATTCTATTCTTTACAAACCTAGCCTCAGGAGAAACTATTTTAGTTTCTGGGGTTTTATCAGGTCCTAATTAACCTGGGAAAGAGAAATACATAATTCCAGGCAGCTCTAACCTTCCATGGCGTATAAAAGAAATATCCAACTCGAGCCACCTCTAATCATCCTGTCTCACCTTAGTGGATGGAGAACTCATAGAGGATAACATGAGGAAAAACCAGATGATCTTGGGTATGACAGTGATTTTTTAGATACAACACCAAAGGAATCTCTGAAATTAGTAATTAATAAATTAGGCTTCATTAAAAAAAGTCAATATCCAAAAGACAATATATAGAGAAATAGTTTTCAGTTCAGAAAGAATATTTGCAAAATATACATATGATGAAGAATTACTATAGAAAATATACAAAAACAGTGAAAACTTAACAATGAGGAAATGAAACCAGGCATGGTGGCATCAGCCTGTAATGGCAGTGACTAAGGAGGCTGAGACAGGAGGATTGCAAGTTCATCAGCTTAAGGCAGCCTCAGGAACTTAAGGAGGCAGTAAGCAACTTAGCAAGACCCTGCCTTGTCGGGGTACTGCAGGCCCCCAGCCCTTCGGCGTGGCCAAGATGGCGCCTGGCAAGGTGCCAAGGAAGTGCTGAGAACAAAACCAGGTACCTCCAGCAGACTAATTCTCTCTGCCAACAAGTGGCGTTATTTGAGGAAGTTAATGTGATTGGTCATGGGTCCTCATGGACACTGCATGATTGCTATATCCACACTATTGTGCTCCATTACTGTCCATGCTTTTCCCTCGTGATCTATAAGCTGATTGGTTGTTGTATGTAATGTAAGGCGCTTGCAAGAGCGGCCAGCCGCCGGCCAGCCAGAAGAAGCAGACTGCAGAAAATAAAGAACTTGCCCCGATCCGGTTTCGTGTTTCTCTGCGGGCAGGGAACGCGACAAATGGTGCCGAAACAAGACCGGGAACGAGAAAAAATATAAGGGTAAGTTCACATAAGTTCTCAAATCAAGAAAAAATTAGTCTGAGAGTTCAAAAGGTGAGACGTCTCGAGGTTCGCGGAGCTGCGACAATTTATCACAAAAGGATCCCCGTAAGAGGGACGAGTCATAAAAAGAGGATCCCCATAGGAGGGACGATTCATCACAAGAGGATCCCCATAGGAGGGACGATTCATCACAAAAGGATCCCCGTGGGAGGGACGATTTATCACAAAAGGTTCCCCATAGGAGGGACGAGTCAAGTGGCCAGATACAGATTTATATAGTGGTACCAAACTGCATGTGCGTGAGTGAGCATGTGTGCGTGCGCACGCCTGTCTTTTGTTTGTGTGTTTAAACTAGTAAACTACCTCGTAGTCATGGGAACGGATCTGTCTAAGATTAGAATGCAGCGGCCTCTTAGAGAACTTTTAAAAAATCACGGAACACCATTGAAGGCAAACACGGCCTTCAAGTTTCTAGATACTGTAGAGAAAGTCTCTCCGTGGTTTTTAGACGAGGGATTATTAAATCTTCCTCAGTGGGAACAGCTAGGAGAGGATTTGCGCGACGCGGAGAGACGCGAGCCTTTGCCAATGGGAACTCTGGCAATATGGTCACTTGTTAAATCTTGTTTGATGCAGCAAGGTAAATCAAAAAACCATTTTAGGGATTTAAAGGGGCCTTTAGAAGAAGGAAGTCAGATCTTAGAAGAGATTAAAGAGGAACGATCATGTTCTCAGAATTCAGAAAGAGAAAGTTATACGGAAAGAGAAAGTTCTGAGGAAGAGCTTACTGGGGAGGAGCTTGAAGAAGCTATGGGAAAGTTAAGCATGCAACCTGAGCGCCACCTAGCGTCTAAACGGCTTAGTACACCTATTGCTCCCAGTGCATCACCTATGGAGTTTAAGGAAAAGGAAAACCATAGCAGACATAGAGGGTGGGCCTCCTTACAGAATGCTACATATCCAGTATTTGAGGATGCCCAAAATCAAAGGTTTCATCAGCTATTAGATTTTAAAATGGTTAAACAGCTAAAAGAAGCAGTGAGCACTTATGGGCCTCAATCGGCTTTTACAGTCTCACTGGTAGAGACCATGATGTCTTTAAATATGCTACCTTTGGATTGGACTAATTTAGCTAGAGCAACCTTGTCAGGTGGACAGTATCTTATGTGGAAAACAGCTTGGCAGGAAATTTCAATGGACACTGCAAGGCACAATGCAGCTTCAGGGAATCCACAGGTAGACAGAGACATGTTGATGGGAACAGGGCCTTATGAGGGAGTCCAGGCACAGATTAATTATCATCCTGCAGTGTATGCTCAAATTGCTGTAGCTGCTATTAAAGCATGTAAAACCCTACAAGGGTCAGGAGATTTACAAGGACAGTTATCAAAAGTTACCCAAGGAAGTAATGAGCCCTAAGCAGACTTTGTTGATAGATTAATTCAAACAGCTTCTAGAATTTTTGGAGATGCTGATCAAGCAATGCCATTAATAAAACAGTTAGCCTATGAACAAGCCAATAAATGGTGCAAAGATGCCATCAGGCCATGGAGAAATAAAGACTTAACTACTTATTTAAGAGTCTGCAAAGACATTAATGAGGCCTCTGGAAATAGTGCTGCATTTATTGCTGCACTCGACAGACAAACCTCTGTTCTTGCCACAGCATTAGCACAAAGACGAGGGAGTAAAAAAGGAGGATCTCCTGGTTCCTGCTTCACATGTGGACAAATGGGACATTTGAGAGCATGTTGCCCTTCCAGGAACAATGGCCAAGGAAAGGGGCCTAAGTTATGTCCGCGGTGTAAAAGAGGAAATCATTAGCTTAGTGAATGTTATTCTGTTAGGGACAATGAAGGGAATCTTTTACCAACTAACCCCAAGTTACAAAAAAACGGGGTGAGGGGCCCGCCCCGGGGCCCACAACAAATATACGGGGTGATTCAACAAGTGCCATGACAGTGGTATCCTCCAACCGAGAAGGGAATGAAGCTCAGGAAAGAAGAGCCACCTCAGGAAGTGCAGGATTGGACATCTGTGCCACCTCCAGACTCGTATTAACCCCTGATATGGGTGTACAAATGGTAGACACAGATTGGGAAGGAAATATTCCGGCAAATTCAGTAGGATTGCTTCTAGGCAGAAGTTCTTCTACCTTAAGAGGTCTTATAGTCCACCCAGGAGTAATTGACCCTGATTTTCAAGGACAAGTTAGGGCTATGGTTTCTTCACCCAAAGGAATTACAGTCATTTCTCCAGGAGATAGGATAGCAAAAATGTTAATTTTACCTAGTCAGCATTCCTTGTGGCCTAGTAAGAAGACAATAAGGGGAAATAACGGATTTGGGTCTACAGGAGGACCCTGGGCTAATTTTACTATGGACCTCCAAGATAGGCCCATAATGCAGTTAATAGTGGGACATAAACCTTTTATAGGATTACTGGACACAGGAGCTGATAAAAGTATAATAAGTGAAGCAGTTTGGCCCAAAGGTTGGCCTGTAGTTACAGCTAATCAAAACTTACAAGGTTTGGGTGTGGCTCAATCACCTAACCAGAGTGCTGCTTCGCTGTCCTGGAGGGATAATGAAGGCCATTCAGGAATTTTTCAACCATATATCTGTAAAATACCTATTTCCTTATGGGGGAGGGATGTCTTAACTCAAATGAATGCTAAATTAACAACAAATATTAATTCTAAACCTGTGACACATATGATGAAAAAGATGCAATATACAGAAAATCAAGGGTTAGGTCAAGAACAACAGGGATCACTACAACCCTTGCCCTTACCTCCTCCAAAAAATGATTTCAGAGGGCTGGGTTTTATATAGGGGCCACTGTTATTACACCAATTCCAATAGTTTGGAAAAATGATGAGCCACAATGGATTCAACAGTGGCCCCTTACTACAGTAAAGTTAGAAGCGGCTCATAAATTAGTACAAGAACAAGTACAGGCAGGACATTTACAACCTTCCACTTCTCCCTGGAATACTCCTATCTTTGTCATTAAGAAAAAGTCTGGAAAGTGGAGACTATTACATGATTTAAGAGCCATTAATGCACAGATGTTCCCTATGGGTCCTATACAACGGGGATTGCCTTTAGTTACAGCTTTACCTAAAAATTGGCCCACTGTCATTTTAGATTTAAAAGATTGTTTTTTTTCAATCCCATTACATAGAAGGGATTGTTGGCGATTTGCTTTTACCTTACCTTCTCTTAATCATGCACAGCCTGACCAAAGATTTGAGTGGACTGTGTTGCCTCAAGGCATGACTAATAGTCCCACGTTATGCCAAATATATGTAGATAAAGCCTTAAAACCTACAAGAGACAATTTTCCAGATTTGTTGATTTATCATTATATGGATGATATCCTTATCTGCCACAAAAACAGACAATTCTTGGAAAAGGCTTTACAATTTTTAATTTCCACTCTACAACAGTATGGCTTAAACATTTCTCCAGAAAAGCTACAAATGGGAGAAACTCAAGAATATCTAGGTACTAAGCTTACAGCTACTATGGTAAAGCCTTTAAAATTAACCATTAGAACCGATAAGCTTAAAAATCTAAATGATTTTCAAAGACTCCTTGGAGATATAAATTGGATTAGGCCATATTTAAAGATTACCACAGGAGAGCTGAAACCTCTATTTAATATACTTAAAGGAGACCCTAATCTCCATTCTCCGAGAGTCCTTACTTCGGAAGCACAAAAGGTTCTCACGTTGGTAGAACAGAGATTGCAATCAGATTATACAGAAAGATGTGATCCATCCCAACCTCTAATGTTGATTATTATCCCAGAACAACATAGCCCATATGGAATTCTATGGCAAGGAGGACCTTTACAGAGTATCAATCTCCCAGCATCGCCCACAAAACAGTTACAAACATTTCCTAAGGCAATAGCTCAGTTGATATACAAAGGGTTAGAAGCCTGTATTACCATATTTGGAAGTCACCCTAAGGTCATTATTATTCCCTATACTTAACTACAAATACAGTGGTTGATTCAGCATGATGATGATTGGGCTATTTTATATTGCTCAACCACAGCAACATTTGATAATCATTATCCTAAACATCCATGGATACAGTTTTGTAAAAATACTCCAATTATATTTCCAAAAATTACAAAGACGCAGCCTTTGCATCATTGTCAAACAATATTTACTGATGGATCTAAAAATGGAGTGGGAGCAGTAATAGTTGGAGATAAAACTGAAACCATCATTCTCCCTTCCTCGTCTGCCCAAGTAGTGGAGTTTGCTGCAGTAGTCTTAGCTTTTAATATCATGAAAGATCAACCTTTTAATCTGTTATCTGACAGTTATTATATAGTACAATCAATACCTTGTTTAGAAACTGTGCCTTATATTCCCGATGGATCCACAGTTGCTCCTTACTTTCGAAACTTGCGTGCCCTAATTTTAGACCGCAAATACCCCTTTTATGTAGGACATATTAGAGCTCATTCTGGCCTACCAGGACCACTTGCCAAAGCAAATGCTAAGGCTGATAAAGCCACAAAAACCATCTTTGCTTTTACACTATTTGAACAAGCTAAGATGTTTCATTCACAATTTCATGTTAATTCTACTACTCTTAGAAGAAAGTTCAATATTTCTAAAGATGTTGCTAGACAAATTGTTAAAACATGTCAACATTGTGCCACCCTATTGCCAGTACAGTCTGTTGGAGTAAATCCCAGAGGACTGTTACCTAATCATATTTGGCAAATGGATGTAACTCATATTCCTGAATTCGGTACTGTAAAGTATGTACATGTTTCAGTAGACACCGCTTCAGGAGTAATTATGGCCTCAGCTCACACTGGTGAAAAGGTTAAAGATGTTATACAACATTGTTTACAAGCATTTGCAGCCTGGGGAATTCCAAAAATCATCAAAACTGATAATGGGCCAGCTTACACATCCAAAAGTTTTCTTCTATTCACAAAAAATTTTGGTATACAACTTATCACAGGAATTCCTTATAATCCTCAAGGACAAGGAATAGTAGAATGCACTCATTTGACATTAAAAAATTGTTTAATAAAACAAAAAGGGGGAATAGGTGCTGACTTTAGAGCACCTAAAGACAAACTAAATTTAGTACTTTTTATTTTAAATTTTTTAAATGTGGACAAAAATGGAAGCACGGCTGCAGAGAGACATGCTAATCCCGCAAGTACTCAAATGTGGGTAAAGTGGAAAGATATTCTCACAGGTACATGGAAAGGTCCAGATCCAGTTCTTCAGTGGGTCCGAGGGTCTGTTTGTGTCTTCCCACAGGATCAGCAAACACCAATTTGGATACCTGAAAGGTTGACCAGACTGGTGCATCAAAGTAACGATGAAGAACATCGTGCTGATAAGCGCCCTGCTAATGATGACGTTGACACTGGAGAAGACACGAGAATTATGGGCGATAGTTAAAGCCTGGCCATATCCTTTACCGTTAACTAATACTTCCTCTTTACTTCCTCCATTGTTCACCACCAATGCGGCTACAGGATTACCCACCACGTCTTTTGATCCAGATACTCATCTATATAATTTTTCCACTTTCTCCCTCCCTGGAACCTTGTGCTTTGATATACCTGAAGATAATGCTATTAGTAGTAATGACTTTAACCCTTGTATTGTTCTCCAAAAGCAGGTACAGGGTTTCTTTACATCCAAGGATTCTCCTGATGATCTACCCGAACGCTCCAGTTCGCTTGGTGTTTACTTTGTTGATGGTACACACATAACCGTATCACACGACAGATGGGAAGGGGCAGCCACTTTGATTACAGGACTTATACCTCACAGATTACCACTTCCCACTAATGGATTTAAAACTCCTAGACTTTTTCCTCCATGTAAACCAAAATTTTCCACACTTCCTACCTGAACAGGTTGTCAAGATGCTGAGCAAGCAGCTCCAGTTCAACATGGATTTTTCTTCACACCAAACTTTACTTCTCAGCGTACTACTGATGACTTTCATGATCATGACGGCAAATTTGACGGAAGGCGCATTAATCCTTTTGATAATTGGTTGCTATTTACCTCGACTTCAGGATATACTAACTTACAATCCTTTTTTGCTCTTAAAGGAGGTTCTTTCAGACGATGCGAATGGAATTCTAGGAAGTGGACTGGAATTGACAAGAGTGGAGCCAGGACTACTACTAATTGTACTCAAAATCATTCATTCTTGTCCACCCCAGTCTGTGTGTTCCCTCCTTTTATGTTTTTACTAACTAACACTAATAGCACAAACCTTAATTGCTCTCAATCTAGATGCTACCTTTCTCAATGTTGGAATGCCACCAATTTCTCCCGAGCGGTCATCATGCGAATCCCTACTTTTCTGCCTATGCCAGTTTCTGTTACAGATGATGAATTGCCAGTATTGCTTTCCAGAAATAAGAGGGACTTTGGAATCACCGTAGCAGTCATTACCACCATAGTTGCATCAGCAGCAGCAGCCGCCGCAGCAGCTGTAGCCTTGACGACATCAGTACAGTCAGCAACTAAGCTTAATGAAGTGGTCCAGCAGACAGCTACTGCTCTGTCTACTCAACAAACAGTGGATCAACACCTAAAAGCAGGACTACTTTTGGTGAACCAGCGTGTGGACTTACTTCAAGAACAAATGGACCTTTTACAAGAACTGTTAAGCGTGGGGTGTATTTATCATCTGCCGGGACTGTGCATTACACCTGTAGCTTATCATAATCTTAGTTATGCAGCAAATTTGTCTAAAATCATATCTACTCAGCTACGTGCCAATTGGTCTTATAAATTTGATAATCTTACTGCCATTCTTAGATCACAAATTGTTAGCCTTAATTCTACTAGAGTTAATGTAGCCCCTATATCTGAAATGCAAAATTGGTTATCTTCTTCCTTCAGTTTTGTAAAGCAATGGGCAGGAATGGGAGCATTGTGTGTGTTTATGATCATTGCAATTATCTTCCTCACACGCTTTATCATGCGTATACGCCAAGTTCATGCCAGAGATCGCATCATTTTCCATCAAGCCATGATGGCCTTAGAGGCTGGCAGCTCTCCTCAAGTCTGGCTGAGCATGCTGGATCGGTAGTCAACGACGGGTAAGGAAGGAGGTAACGGCGTACCGACCTAAGACAGGAGCTGTAGCATGCTCTGCAGTTATCCGATGACGGGTAAGGACGATGGTTGACCACTCCGCCTAAGACAGGCACGATCCCAAGCCAGCATTCTTTTAATAAATAAAAAAGGGGGAGCTGTCGGGGTACTGCAGGCCCCCAGCCCTTCGGCGTGGCCAAGATGGCGCCTGGCAAGGTGCCAAGGAAGTGCTGAGAACAAAACCAGGTACCTCCAGCAGACTAATTCTCTCTGCCAACAAGTGGCGTTATTTGAGGAAGTTAATGTGATTGGTCATGGGTCCTCATGGACACTGCATGATTGCTATATCCACACTATTGTGCTCCATTACTGTCCATGCTTTTCCCTCGTGATCTATAAGCTGATTGGTTGTTGTATGTAATGTAAGGCGCTTGCAAGAGCGGCCAGCCGCCGGCCAGCCAGAAGAAGCAAACTGCAGAAAATAAAGAACTTGCCCCGATCCGGTTTCGTGTTTCTCTGCGGGCAGGGAACGCGACACTGCCTCAAAATAAAAAAGAAAAAAGTGCTGGGGATGTGGCTCAGTGATTAAGGGCCCCTGGATTTCATCCCTGGTACAGAAAGAAGGAAAGGAATGGAGGGAGGGAACAACCTGGAACTAAAAGCAAACATCTCACCAAAAGAGTTATACAGATAGAAAGTAGCCTATGACAAGATGTTGAACGTCATATGTCATTAAGGAATTGCACATTAACAACAATGAAATCTCACAGCATACCTTTGAATTGTCAAAATCCAAAATGTTGACACCACCAAATACTGGTGATTATGTAGAGGATCAGGGACTCCAAGTGTATATGGTTGAGTAAGTGTCCCTGAAGGCCCATGTGACAAGACCTTGTCCCAGCCTGTGGTGCTGTAGGGAGGAGGTGAGTTCTAATAGAAGGAGGTTTTCCTCCCAGTTGTCATAATGTGGACCATTTTCTCAGTCATGCCTTCCCACCCTGATTTACTACTGCCTTGTCCCATGCACAAAAGTGAAGGAGAAAACTGAGCACAAATTGAAACCTAAGAAACCAAGAGCCAAAAGAAAACTTTCCTCCTTATACATTGTTTAGCTCAGATATTTTGTCACAGTGACAGAAAGCTGACTACCCTTGTCACTTTTATTCAACTCAGTACTAAAAGTCCTAGCCAGAGTGGGTGTAGTGATGCACACATGTAATCCCAGCCACTTGAGAGGCTGAGTCAGGAAGATCTCAAGTTTAAGGCCAGCCTCAGGCCAGCCTCAGCAACTTATGATACCCTGTCATAAAATAAAAAATAGAAAGAAATGGGGATGTAGCTCAGTGCCCCAAGTGTATTCCTATCTCACAGTTTTGGAGGTTCTAGTTCATGATTGGTTGGTCCTGTTGCTTTGAGCTGTGGTGAGGCAGCAGCATGTCATGGTGGGAATACGTGGCAAAACAAAAGTGCTCAACTCATGGCCAGGAAGCATACAAGAGAAAGATAAAGGGAATAATCTCCTTCAGTGATCCCTCCTCCCCCTGATGACCTAAAGGTCTCACACTAGCCCTTACCTCTCAAAGGTTCTTCCCACCTCCTGGGTACCAAATCTTTTACAAGGATATTTGGGGATTACTTATTCAAACCACAGCAGTGTAAGAACTACCTTATCATTTCTTGTTTGTGGAAATGTCTCTTTGGAATAATCTCTAGAAGTGAAATTGGAGACTGAGTATATATGCATCTATAATTTTCATAGATACTGCCAAATTCCTGTTTCCCTAAAGCCTAGCCAAAGTAGTGATGCCATATATCAATTAATGCTTTTCCATTTAGAAAAACACAATAGAAAGTAGGTGACCTATTAAAGAATTGGGTAGAATGTTTGACACATTTATTAAACAACCTATGAAGTTCATTTTCAATCAAACATACATTCAACAAATTTTCTTGTGGATCTACCCTCTGCCAAGAGCTTTTAGGCATTTGGGATATACTCATAAACAAATCAGACTCACATTCCTACCTGTGTGTGGAACTTACATTTCAGTTCTTCATTTTGGAACATTCTGCTCTTCCTGAGAATCCAGTTAAATGTCAAAACCCTGAAAATGATCCATTGAGATCCTGAGCACTGGTGCCAGACATATGCTACAGTGTTATTGAAAAACTAGAAGCACTGTTGCATATGATTTCATAAGTCTCCATCAGGTCCTTTTAAACAACACACTGGTGAGAGAGCTCTTTTAATCTGACTCCATCTGCTGTTGGTAGTGATCAGCATACTGTGGGCATTGTGGTATCCTCTGAGATTAGGTTGTGAAATAGGAAATGGAGTTACAAGCAGATTTGCAAGTGTATGCAAACTGTTTGGTACTATCTCTTGCTGAAACTAAGGGCACCCAATTCAGGTTTGGGGAGTAGTCAAGACAAGGTTATCAGCACATTCCTAACAGGGCACAGTTTCCTTTTTGCAGTCTGTCCTTGTTTAGGTTATAGAAAGAGATCACAAGAAGATTCCATGGAAAATAGTTCAGAAACAGACAGCAGCAATACTCTATTATGCTGAACAAGGGCATGGAAAAGGGAACATATTAGAAACTAAGAAGAGATGGTGAGTCCAAGGAAATAGTAAAGTGCACTTACTATACTACAGTCTAGTCCCAGGGTTATTTTAAACAATTCTCAATTTAAGCATCTAAGAGGAGAATATCTTGAAAAGTTAGCATCCACTAGATTTAATTTAGAAGGCTGTTGGCTATAGCTGTCAAAGTCTTGTCAATATTCCAGTGGGTTTTATTCCACCTGAAATAGTAGGGATTGAACCCAGGGTCTGGCATGAGCTAGGCAAGCACTCTACCACTGAGCTACATCCCCAGTCTCATCTGTGGATTTTTTTGCATTCTTTGAAGGACAATTTGGGCCTGGTGCAAAGGCATATGCCTATCATCCCAGCTATTCCAGAGGCTGAAGCAGGAGGAACAAAAGTTTGAGGCCAGCCTGGGCAAGTTAGCAAAACAACAGGGTTGAGGATGTAGCTCTGTGATACAGTGACCCTGGCTTCAATTCCCAGTACTGGAGCAGGGGACAGGGCAAAATAACAACAAACAATGGGGAGTTCAACTTGTGATAAGGAAGTCACACATTGTAGTCTTTTCAG
This sequence comes from Sciurus carolinensis, assembly GCF_902686445.1. Classification (NCBI taxonomy): domain Eukaryota; kingdom Metazoa; phylum Chordata; class Mammalia; order Rodentia; family Sciuridae; genus Sciurus; species Sciurus carolinensis. The sequence continues at coordinate 27,627,774 of NC_062223.1, read as the reverse complement.
GTATAAAATGAAGCAGCAGCAAAAAGGTAACTCCAGTGAGTGGCTCTTGAACAGTATCTGGCTTTTATTTTTTTTCTTTTTGGTCTGTGTTGTTAAAATTTCATCCTGGTGCCACAATAAACAAGAGAATAAAGAATGAACTGTTTCCAAAGCCCTAATAATTCTCAATTATTCTTCCCTGTTATTAAATTCTACAGCCAGACGGAGACTTTAAGTCAATATTCTCATTTGATAACTGGGGTCCACAGCGTGAAGCAGCAATTAATGGAAGCTATCAGTTCGCCCTTTTGATTCCCATTCCAGCAGAGCTCTTTCTACAACAGGTTCATCATCAAAAACCTTCAATGTGGATGATTTCGGGTTCTATGCCGCCTTGATGCACATGTTGCAAATTGGAATGACTTTGGACAATGGCACTGGACGCCAAAGAGATTGCACATAGCTGGAGCCATGGACCGCTTAATGAGCAGTCATACTGCTCTGGAGCTGAGCTTGGAGAGGCGGTCCCTGGGTCCCCAGGGGTCTCCTCAGCTCTGAGTGAACACAGCTGTTCCACCACTGTGCTCCGGTGGTCTAGGCCAAAGAGAGCTCCGCACAGACCTGGTAATGGACTCTAATTCCCCAGCGTTCCATTTCGTCCCCCTAAGGCAGCATGTAGCCATTTTTTGAATCACCCAGTGGGATTTCCTGGCCCTTGAACGACTGATCTAAGCCTGGCAGTAGGTGCCAGGGGCCCATAAAGGGAGTGGGCAGGGCCCAGGCCCCGATCTTTCCCTGGGCTCCATTCTTGCCACCCTACTACTTCCCGTCGCCCTTCCAGCCTTTCCCCCTCGCCAGCGTTTTCTCAAAACTTCTCTCTTCATGTTTACAAAGTGCTTACGCCCACTTGGTCCCGGCTTTCTCGCGTGCTCCAGTCCCTCGCCCTGCCCGCAGCCTTCCCCGCCCGCCTCCCGCCACTCAGCCCCTCCTCCCCTGGATCCCCCGCGCCCGCCACCCGCCACCCGCCACCCCACGTCCGCTAGGGCAGGTAGGGAAGCTCGCGCCTGACCGCGCAGGCCATCACATGAGCCCGCCCCGCCCCCGCGCCGGCGCGGTTCGAAGTGCCCCTGAAGTTACCCTCTGTGAGCGACCAGGATGCAGGGAAGCGCTGGCCGAGGTGGCGGTGGGAACGCTCTCCAGGCTCGCCTAGGTGTTCCGCGCCCACCGTGCTGACTGAGGAGGGGGCCTCAGCCGCCAGGCCGCCGGACCCTCGGTAAGGAAGCCGGGTGCGGATGCCATAGACAGACGGCAGCTCGGTAAGGCGCTGCAGGAAGGCGCTACTGGGCTCGGTTAGTGCCCGAGGCGGGCAGCGGGACTGGGGGAGGCGTGTGCAGGAGGCGCCGCGGAGAGGAAGGCGGGAGGTGAGGCCGGGTGCAGCGAGAGTGGTCGGGGCAGGGTTTGGGCGCCCGGGGAGGAGAGGCTGTTGCCCGCCGATTGGCCGACAGAGTCGGGAGGGTTTCAGTGGCCCTAAGTTGAGGCTCCTTTGCTCCCTAGGTTTTCTGACTTCTGTGTGCGGCAGCGCCCGCCGCCCCGCCCCCGACCGGGAGCGTGTCTCAGTGTGTGTGTGTAAATAGTCAGTCTGGAGCTGCCTTCCTTCGAGGGCCTCCTACCGCTCTGTTTGCCCACTTCCTAATGCTGTAGGGTGGGCAATTCTCTGTCCACCTGGGGAGCCCACCTGGAGCCTCCCGCAGGAGCTCTGACCTTAAACAGGACACTTTCTTCTCTGCGGTCTTAAGAGGTGCCCCGCCCCTAATGGATAGGCATTTGCTACCCTCCAGCTCTGTTAGGAGCAATCTCCTCAAAGTCCCAGAATTAAAACAAAAACAACAGGCTGCTGCCCTCTTCCCATCCCAGGGTAGTTGCTGGTCTTCCTAGAATGGCTGTCTTTACGTATTGTGTTAATTACTGCAGACCCTGTGACAAGAAATGGCCACAGGGTCGTCATTAGAGAAAAAGGCACAGCCTTCGGTTTTAGAAGCGTGTAATGTTTTCCCTTTGCTTGCAGCTGCAGTTTAAAATGCGTTTGCAAAGGTGAAGGCATAGTGTTTAAAGTACTCCTTTATCGAAAGTTGTAATGTCATTTCAAGTGAGGTTCATTATGGGTAAAAGGCTTTTAACACGGATAAACGATTGCTTGTGTGTTTCTTTATGGTTCATGATGACACGCGAAAGTAGATTTTATTGACTAGGCACACATTCTTCAAAGGCAGGTAATGTAGAGGAAAGGAACATTGAACTAAGAGTTACTCAGGTTCTGGTTTAAATTTGCCATCTAAATTGTAGAGGTGAGACCTTAGAAGATTCAGAATGCTGCAATAAAAAATTGTTTTAAAGTGTCTAGTCCCTAGCACTGCCTCTTTCCTACTTAGAAAGTGGAGAAATGGTGCCCTAGAGGTGTATTATCTGTCCATATCCACTTTCCCTTTCCCATTTCCTATGAGGGTGTATTACAGAGATTGTCATCCCTGTGCCTCCTCTGGTCTGAGCACTCAGTCTGGCTCCTGGTGCTATATTTTTCTTTGTTTTAAAATTCCCTTGGAAACGTTTTGGAGCAAGGATTTGGGAGCCCAAAGCAGTGCCTAAGAGTAGGCAGTGAAGACACAACCCTGATCCATGCCACCTGAAGAGCTACCCAAGCCAGCTCTATGTTCCATTGCTCTGGAGGAGTTTCTCTATTGGGGAAAAACAAGCAAATAAAGTGTAATATAACAGATTATATGTGTATGTTTGTATGTATATGCCCCAGCATCTGTTGATAGACTTTTGTTCTATCAATAGAAGCTGGAGAGTGCTCATTGATTCTTAATGTAATGCCACCTGTGTAGTTTAGCTGTGCTTATGTAATCAATACTGTATGTATTTTTAGTTTTTTACTTTGCTGTACCAGTAGTTGTGAGGAAAAAAGTGGATATATGTAAATGTATGTGCTGTAGAAAAATAGCATTTGTTGTTAATCATTTTTCTTCTCTTTCATTAATTTGAAAGTGTCTGCTCGGTTTTGTTTTTTTTTTTTTTTTTTCTTTTTGAAGTGAGCTTTGTAGGTTTAAGTACTTTAAGTCATGCAAGTGACATTTCTGAGAATAATAAGTTTCATGATTACAAGTTGACTGAAAGGGAATAGTGGTGATCCGTAGTCCTTAAATGATAACACCCTATCTGATAAAATGGCATTACCATTTTATAATAGTTTAAGACAAAATTAAAGTTTTATCATATATTCTAATAATTTTAGTTATAATTGTGAATATTCACTGTTCTGTGGAATGAATCAGCTGTGAAAAGGTATCAACCTTCCTATCATCCTTGAGGACCCATTGGGCCACCCACCATCCTGTATCTTGTCTTTTTTTTTTTTTTTTTGGTACTGGAGGTTGAGTCAAGGGGATCTTAACCACTGAGCCACATCCCCAGTTATCGCGTTCCCTCTGGCCGCAGAGAGAGACACGACAAACGTCTGAAGCTTTGGAAGTTTATTGTGCACAGTCTTCCTTTCTTTCCCTCTTTTCTATCCCTTTCTCTCTTTTCTTTCTCTCGCTCTCTTTCCCTCTGCTTAACTCTCGCCTGCTCTGGTCGCTCCGCTCCTCCCGCTCGGCTCACACCTGCTTCGGCCGCTCCGCTTCTCCCGCTCGGCTCACGTCCTCGCTCGCACTCTTCTTCCTCGCTTCTTCTCCTACTCTCAGCTTCTTCTTCTCTCAGCTTCTTCTTACTCCCAGCTTCCGCGCCTTACTCCCCCACCCACCAAGCTTATATACACTTCAACCAATCAGGGGAGAGCACACGAGGTAAACGCGCGACAGCTGCAGGCATAGAATAGGTACACGAGGGGGGGCATGCTCTAATCACATCGTTAACTAGCCAATCATTGGAATTCGCTGGTTGTTTACTGTATAGCTGGCCGCTTTTGGCTCAGCGCCAGGCGCCATCTTGACCGTGCTCAAGGCTGGGGGTCCCGGGAACCCCGACATATCCCCCTTCTTTATTATTAAACTAAGGCTCGGGACCGTGTCTGTCTTAGGCTGAGTGGTCAGCATATGTCCTTACCCGTCATCAGAGCCTGCAGAGCATGCTGCAGCTCCTGTCTTAGGTTGGTACACAGCCACCTCCTTCATTACCCGTCTTTGACTACCGGTCCAGCATCAAGAGCCATACTAATGGGGGGCTGTCGGCCTTTAGGGCGGTCATGGCCTGATGAAAGATAATTTGATCTCTCTATTGGCTAGCTTGTAGATGCATGCCAAAACGAATGAAGAGAAGGAGGCCAAGGAAGAGGAGTACCACCATAGCTCCTAATCCTGCCCGCTGTTTGATAAATCTATAAGCAGAAGAAAAACCATGTAGCCATATTAAATACAGAAACAATATACATCCCAGTAGAGTTACAATACGGGCAACACAAACAGCTCTCAGGGAATAAACACATCCCAGTCCCAAAAGTTCTTGCAAGGTATCCACTTGTTCTTATAGTAAGTCCACTCTCTGATAGAGTCTCTATGGTCTGTAAGGCTGCAGCTGTATTTTCGGCCAAATGATCGTTGTTATGGTTGTGTCAATGCTGCTACTGCAAGGACTGTGATGGCAATGATCACGGCTGTTGCAATGTCAAAGCCTCTTCTGTTTCTTGATAATAGCACTGGCAATTCTATATCTGCAACAGAAACTAGGACTGGTAGGAAGATAGGAATGTGCATCAAAATTGCACGGGTGGCAAAAGAACCATTCCAGCATTGTGAGAGATAGCACACGGTTAGTGAACAGTTAAGAGGTGTTATTAGAAATGTTAGTTGGTAGAAACATAAAAGGGAGGAAATACACAAGCTGACGTGGGAGGAAAAGCAATATTACAGCTAGGGTCAGCAGAACGAGTTGCTCTACTCTGGGTCTGATTTGTAGTATGATTCCAACGGCAAAGTGCAAAAATTCCTCCTGTTAAAGCAAAGAAAGACTAGAGATATCCTTGTCACCAAAAACAGCACGACCTGAAAAATCATCAGTAGAATTGACAGGCTTGTAGAGGAATTGGTGAAAAACAAGAAAAGGAAGGATAAAAAATGTGTTAGTTAGAAGTAAAAAATATGGCCAGGCTAACAATGGCCCATAGGTTCCGGGTTTGCCTTTCCGTCTGAGTTTTTGTTATTGGAGGAAGGCTCAGGCTCGCCATTGCGAGGAGGAGCAGCATCACTTGCATGCTGTAAAACTCTGATTAGCCTTTCTGGAATCCAGACTGGAGTCTGTTGATCCTGTGGGAAAATACAAACAGACCCTCGGACCCAACGAAGGACTGGATCCGGTCCTTTCCAACAACCTGTCAGGATATCTTTCCATTTTGCCCATACTTGAGGAGTATCATGGGGATTATAATGTCGATCAGCTGCAGAGTGGCCGTCCCTATCCAGAGTTAAGAAATTTAGAATGAAAAGAACTAAATTAAGTTTATCTTTAGGAGACTTGTAGGAGGCTCCTATTCCCCCTTTTTGTTTATTTAGACAATTTTTTAAAGTAAGATGTGCTCTTTCCACAATGCCCTGTCCCTGAGGATTATAGGGGATGCCAGTGACTGATTGGATGTTAAATGTTTGTAAAAACAACCGGAAGCTTTTGGAAGTATAAACAGGACCATTATCTGTTTTAATAACTTTAGGTATGCCCCAGCCAGCAAATGCTTGTAGGCAGTGTTGAATGACATCTTTTACCTTTTCTCCAGAATGAGCGGAAGCCATAATGACCCCTGAAGCAGTGTCTACTGACACATGTACATACTTAACAGTACCAAATTCAGGAATATGGGTTACATCCATCTGCCAAATATGACCAGGCAGCAGTCCCCTGGGGTTAACTCCAAAGGATTGTACTGGGATTAAAGGAGCACAATGTTGACAATTTTTTACTATTTGTCGAGCCATACATTTAGATATAGGAAATTTTCTGCTCAAAGTAGTGGAATTTACATGGAATTTTTCATGAAAGAGTTTTGCTTGTTCCTCTATGGAAAAAACAAAAATTGATTTGGTGACCATATCTACCAAGTCATTAGCATTGGCCAAAGGTCCTGGTAAATTAGAATGAGCTCTAATATGTCCTACATAGAATAGATGTTTATGCTGTAGGATAAGGTTTTGTAGCGTGGTAAAATAAGAAGCTACCGTGGACATGGAAGAAATATGGGGTACCGTTTCAAGAACCTGTAAAGCGTTGACGATATATAAGCTATCAGATAGAAGATTGAATGGCTGATTATCTGCTAATTTAAAGGCTAATATTACAGCTGCAAGTTCAGTAACCTGTGCGGAGTTGGGTGGAACTATTATGGTGTGAAGTTGTTTACTGATAAGTACTGCACCTACTCCATTTTGGAGCCATCAGTAAAAATGGTTACACAGTCTTTAAGAGGCTGGACACTAGTCACTTTTGGAAAAACTATGGGAGTATTTTTACAGAATTGAATCCAGGGATGTTGGGGATAATGGTTATCGAACTGAGCTGAAGTGGAACAATATAATACTGACCAATCATCATCATTATTAATTAGCCATTTAATTTGCTGAGTGGAATAAGGAGTTATAATAATAGACGGATGGATTCCAAAAACAGTAATGCAAGATTCTATTCCCTTGAATATTACCTGAGCAATAGCTTGGGGATATGATTGTAATGTTTTAGCTGGAGAGCTAGGGAGATTTATACTTTGCAGAGGTCCTCCTTGCCAAACTATGCCAAAAGGGGTATGTTTCTCTGAGATTATGATTAAACTTAATGGTTGAGTAGGATCACAACGATCAACGTAACACTGCTGAAGTCTATTCTCTACTAGCTGTAAGGATATCCGTGCTTCGGGAGTAAGTTTCCTAGGGGAATTCAAGTCAGGATTACCTTTTAATATATCGAATAAAGGTTTTAATTCCCCTGTGGATAATTTTAAATAGGATCTGATCCAGTTAATGTCACCTAAGAGTTTCTGAAAATCGTTCAAGGTATTCAATTGATCTGTCCTGATGGTCAACCTTGATGGTCTGACTGTAGTGGCAGTGAGCCTTGTACCCAGATATTCTTGGATCTCCTCTAATTGTAATTTTTCAGGGGCTATCATTAGTCCTCTTTTTTCTAATGCTTGAGGTATAAATTGTAATGCTTCTAACAAAACTTCTTTTTCTGGATGGCAAATAAGTATGTCATCCATATAATGATAAATCAACAATCTCTTAAACTTTTGTCTAGTAGTTGTTAACGCTTTATCTACGTATATTTGACATATAGTAGGACTGTTAGCCATACCTTGAGGCAACACGGTCCATTCGAATCTCTGGTCAGGCTGAGTGTGATTAAGAGAGGGCAAAGTAAAGGCAAATCTCCAACAATCATTTTTGTGTAAGGGTATAGAGAAAAAGCAATCTTTTAAATCCAGAATAATAGTAGGCCAATTTTTTGGTAGCGCAGTGACAAGAGGGAGTCCACATTGGATGGGTCCCATAGGGTACATTTGTTCATTTATGGCTCTTAAATCATGTAATAACCTCCATTTTCCTGATTTTTTCTTTGTTAAGAATATTGGAGTATTCCAAGGAGAAGTAGAATGTTGTAAATGACCTGCTTGTACCTGCTCTTGTACTAACTTATGAGCTGCCTCTAGCTTCTCTTTTGTTAGGGGCCACTGTGGAATCCAGCGAGGCTTATCATCTTTCCATATTATAGGGATTGATGGTTTATCAGTGGCCCCTAGGAAAAACCCAATCCATGAGAATCATTTTTTGGTGGAAGTAAAGGCAGTGGTTGGGTAGATCCTTGACTATGTCTTCCTAATCCTTTTTTATCATCATAGTTCATATTTTGTAACATATTTCTTACAGGAGTCCCTTGGTAAGTCTGATCAGTGGTGAGTTTCATATCCATTTGCTGCAGGACGTCTCGTCCCCATAGGCTAATAGGAACATTACAGACATATGGCTGAAATATTCCTGTGTGTCCCTCTGTATCTTTCCACGATAATGAGGAAGCACTTTGATTGGGGCTTTCGGCTACTCCTAAGCCTCTCAAGCTCTGAGCTGCTGTGATCAATGGCCAGTGCTTTGGCCAGACCATTGCGCTAATAATACTTTTTGTCTGCTCCCGTATCTAATAAACCTGTAAATTCCATATTTCCCACTTTTAATTTTAGGAGGGGCCTCTGTCCCATATCCATAGTAAGGTTTATTAAAGTGGTTCCTGTTGATCCAAAACCTCCTTGTCTTTTATTTGTATTTTTACTGGGCCACAAAGAATGTCGACTGGGTAATATAAGCATTTGTGCAATGCGATCCCCTGGAGAGATGACCGTAATTCCTTTTGGTGAAGAGACCAAGGCTTTTATTTGTCCAGTGAAATCAGGATCAATAACCCCTGGGTGTACTATAAGTCCTTTTAGTGTTGAGGAACCTCTACCTAGTAATAGTCCTACACTGTTCTGTGGGATTTTTTCATGCCAATCAGTATCAATCATCTGCACCCCCATATCTGGGGTTAGTATGAGTCTGGAGGTGGCACAGATGTCCAATCCGGCACTTCCTGAGGTGGCTCTGCGCTCCCCTTCTCTGTGGGAGGATACCACTGTCGGGGAACTTGTTGAATTACCCCGTATATTTGTTGCAGGTCCCGGGGAGGGCCCTGTCTCCCGTTTTTTTGAAGTTTAGGATTCAACCCTAGGAAATTATCCTCCCTATCTCTAATAGACTGACAGGCACTATTCCAATGACTTCCTCTTCTGCATCTTGGACATAGCCCAGGTCCGGTTCCCAAGTTATTCTTTGTATAGATGTTCCCACCTTGGGCAAAGGGTGGCCTTTTGTTTGGACAAGTGGCTTTTAGATGTCCCTTCTGTCCGCACACAAAACATGATCCTAAAGCCTCTTTATTAGTTCTTGAAGGGAACCTCCCCTGGGCTTGTGCAAGTGCGGCAGACAACAAGGTGGTTTGTCTGTCTATGGCTGCTACAAAGGCACTGCTCTGCGCCGAAGTATCATTTACATCTCTACACACTTTTAAGTAGGTGGACAAGTCTTTGTTTCTCCATGGTCTTATGGCCTCCCTACACCATTTGTTGGCTTGTTCGTAAGCCAATTGTTTTACTAGGGGCATGGCTTGCTCTGCATCTCCGAAGATGCGTGATGCTGTCTGAATTAGCCTATCGACGAAGTCCGCGTAGGGCTCACTACTCCCTTGAGTTACCTTTGACAACTGGCCCTGCAAATCTCCTGCTCCTTGTAATGTTTTCCAGGCCTTGGTTGCAGCCACGGCAATTTGCGCATAGACTGCTGGATGATAATTAAGCTGTGCCTGAAGGGTTTCATAAGGTCCTACGCCCATAAGCATGTCCCTATCGACTTGGGGATTCCCCGCTGCCACATTTCGGCAGGCGGTATCCGTAGATATTTCTTGCCATGATGTTTTCCACATAAGGTACTGTCCCCCAGACAGAGCGGCCCTAGCAAGATTAGTCCAGTCCTGGGGCACTAAGTTTAATGATGTCAAGGTATCTACTAAGGCTATAGTAAAAGCTGACTGAGGACCATATGTGCTAACTGCTTCTTTTAACTGTTTCACTATTTTGAAGTCTAAGGGTTGGTGGAATCTTTGATTTTGAGCATCCTCAAAAACAGGATATGCTACAGATCCAAGATGACTCCATTCTGAGCGTAATCCGAAACCGGACGCTTCATGAGGGGGTTCCCTATTTATGGGAGGTGCACTAGGCAACACGGGCACTAGAGGGGGCTTTTCATCTAGTCTTAATCTTTGTACTCTTTTTTCCAGTTCCTCTCCTGATAATTCCCCTTCTGATAGTTCCTCATCTGAATTAGTTCCTTTTTCTGAATTTTGAGAAAGATATGAGCGTTCCTCTTTTATTTCTTCCAAAACCTGTCTTCCCTCAGCTAAAGGCTCGGTGAGTGAAGGTTTTTTGTTTTTATCTTGCAGACAGGATCTAATAAGAGTCCAAATAGCCATAGTGCCTACTGGCAAAGGGTTTTGCCTATCCGCTATACGAAGGTCCTCCCCCAGCTGTTCCCACTGTAGGGTATTCAAAAGGCCCTCATCCAAAAACCAAGGGGAAACCCTTTCCACAGTATCGAGAAATACTTTAGCTGTTTTTTCCTTTAATGGCGTCCCATGGTTTTTTAATAGCTCCCTGAGGGGTTGCTGCATTCTGAATTTAGACATTTCAGACCCCATTGTTACTAATTTGAATAGCTTCAGTTATGGCAGTTACAATAACAAACAGTGACCTAGCTGCCAGGAGCAACGAGATTACTGAAAGGAAAACTATCTATCAAGTGTGCATTAAAATTTTTATAGCGGCTTTTCACGTGCTACCTATTCCCTAATTGGACCGCTTCAAGCATGTTTCTACTTTCACTTTTAATTGGACCGCGTTCCACGCGTCAGGATCGCTGCTGGCGTATCCCGATACCGGACCACCTTCCGTGTGTCCTTGTTTTTATTTTAACCGGACCGAATCCCGCGTGTCCCCAGGACCGCTGATGGCGTATCCTGATACCCTTTAACTGGATCGCATTCCGCGTATCCCCAGGACCGCTGATGGCGTATCCTGATACCCTTTAACTTTTTTATAACCGGTTTAACTTATTAAAAATTTTTTTAGATATCTTACCTTGTTTTCTTTATAAAATTTTCATCTTCCCGGGTTTCGGCACCAGTTATCGTGTTCCCTCTGGCCGCAGAGAGAGACACGACAAACGTCTGAAGCTTTGGAAGTTTATTGTGCACAGTCTTCCTTTCTTTCCCTCTTTTCTATCCCTTTCTCTCTTTTCTTTCTCTCGCTCTCTTTCCCTCTGCTTAACTCTCGCCTGCTCCGGTCGCTCCGCTCCTCCCGCTCGGCTCACACCTGCTTCGGCCGCTCCGCTTCTCCCGCTCGGCTCACGTCCTCGCTCGAACTCTTCTTCCTCGCTTCTTCTCCTACTCTCAGCTTCTTCTTCTCTCAGCTTCTTCTTACTCCCAGCTTCCGCGCCTTACTCCCCCACCCACCAAGCTTATATACACTTCAACCAATCAGGGGAGAGCACACGAGGTAAACGCGCGGACAGCTGCAGGCATAGAATAGGTACACGAGGGGGGGCATGCTCTAATCACATCGTTAACTAGCCAATCATTGGAATTCGCTGGTTGTTTACTGTATAGCTGGCCGCTTTTGGCTCAGCGCCAGGCGCCATCTTGACCGTGCTCAAGGCTGGGAGTCCCAGGAACCCAGACACCCAGTCCTTTTTATTTTTGAGACAGGGTCTTGCTAAGTTTCTGAGGCTGACTTTGAACTTGTGATCCTCCCATTTCAGCCTCCTGAGCTGCTGGGATTACAGGCTCACCCAGCCATCATTCTGTGTCTTTTTTTTAGTTAACTGATGTAATTATGCCAGAGCCTCATTCAGGGATGGCTTCACTGTGATTCAGTCATTTTCATATGACTTCGACTTAATATGCCAAAGTTTCATTTGGTAGTTGATTTAATTTATATTTGAACAGAACTGCCAAATGCTGACGTCTTGAAACCTTTATCCCCTGTTGATAATAGGTTTTCTGAAGCTTTAACTTACATGGGAATCTCCTTAACTTCTAATAAATCTGGAAGTCATATGGATGTTCTTCTGCCCAGACCACATATACACTGTGTCCCATAGAAACATAATGCCAGCCACCATGTAATTTTAACATTTCTAATACTCATATTATGAAAACTAAACCAGTGGGGGGGGGAAACCCAAGTAAAATCAATTAATAAGTTTATTTAACTTAATTAACATATCCAAAATATTTTAACATGTAACTAGTATGGAAATGACATGTTTTTTGGATGAATTGTATTTTACACTTATAGCACAACTTAGTTTACACTAGTCTGATTTCAAGTGTTCAGTGGCCACTTTGGCTAGTAGCAGCTGTACTGAGTAACAGTTTTGGAGTGTAAAATCTAGACCAGTGCTATTCTAGGTGTATTTTTCAGATTGGCCCCATTAGCAACCCTTGGGAACTTGTTAGATACTTAAATTTCAGGGCCTCACCTCATACCTACTGTCATTAGAATATCTAAGACTGGGACCTAGTACTCTCAAATTTAATAAAATTTCTCCAGGAAATGACTACAAAATGTATCCTGGATGAGATACTGAAAAAGTAAAAGGACAAAAAGGGAAAACTAAGGATGTCTAAATAAACTGTGAATATCATTACATATTAGTATCAGGTCATTAAATGTGACCAATGTATCACACTACTACTGAAAACTTACAAAGTACTATATTAAGTGTTTTACGCATGTTTACTATTTTAATTCTCTGTATATGTGGCATGTGCTACTAATAAGCTCCATTTTTGCAGTTAAAAAACCAGATTTGGAGAAGTTAAATGACTTGTGTTAGGTCACACAGCTAACAAGGTAGGAGAGGGGATGTTCATAATAAGTTGTCAGCATTATTTGTGAATATTTTGAACTCTCATAACTTTTGTTTCCTTGAGTGTGTCGTCATTAATATGAATACATGGTTGTGCTTCATAGTTTACAGAGTTCTTTTCATTCTCAGAAGGATCTTGTGAGGTTTATATTGTTTCCTTTGTTTTACTAATAAAGTGTTCAGGGTCTGAGAACTGATAAATGGCAAAGGATAGATTGAAATTTCAGACCTCTGAACCTGAGTTCTGTGTTCTTTTTCTTGTCCCACACAGTTTAGAATATGAGATTAATTGGTGTATGTGGAAGGTGTTTGAAAATTATGTGTATTTTGCTATATATTATTAAATTAAAAAATTCTAGTTTTGAGATATAATTTTCATACCCTTAAATATACTAACTCCAAACAAAAAGAGGGAAGGAACCCATACAAATGACAAGATAGATAGATCTCTAAAGCATTTTTCCAAATGAAACAGACCCGACACAGAAGGCTACATACTGTATGATTTGTTTTTTACTAGTACAAGTTTTGCTTCATTTAATAAGCAATGATTAAAGTGATACTCTCTATCATGCTTTATATCTTACAGTGCACTCTTTTCACATTTTCTCCATATCCTCAGGAGAATCATTTGAGGTTTATATTGTTGCTATTTTTATGAAGGGATATACCCATTTATTTAGGCATTCACTGGTTGATAGGCCTTTGAGTTGTTTTCATTTTGTGGCTATTATGAGTATTCATGTAAGATCTCTGTGTGGACTTAAATTTCTATCTTTTGGGTAAATACCTTGAAAAGGTATGCTGGATCATACAGTAAGTATGTTTCACTTTATTAGAAACTGCCAAATTATTTTCCAGAACGAATGTACCATTTTGAATTTCTAACAGCAATGAATGTGAATTCCATTTGCTGTTATTCTTTTTTTTAATTTATTTTTATTGTAAACAAATGGGATAAATGTTGTTTCTGTTTGTACATGGAGTAACAGCATACCATTTGCGTAATCATACATTTACATACAGTAATGAAGTTTGATTCATTCTGTTATTTTTTTCTTCCCCCCCTCCCCTTTTCCCTCTATACAGTCCCTTTTTCCTCCATTCTTGCCCCCCTCACACCCCCCATTATGTGTCATCATCTACTTATCAGCGAGAGTATTTGTCCTTTGGTTTTGTGAGATTGGCTTATCTCACTTAGCATGATATTCTCCAATTTCATCCATTTGCCTGCAAATGCCATAATTTTATTATTCTTTATAGCTGAGTAATATTCCATTGTATATATATACCACAGTTGCTTTATCCATTCATCAATTGAAGGACATCTAGGTTGGTTCCACAATCTGGCTATTGTGAATTGAGCAGCTGTGAACATTGATGTGGCTGTATCTCTGTAGTATGCTGATTTTAAATCCCTTGGTGTAGGCCGAGGAGTGGGATAGCTGGGTCAAATGGTGGGTCCATTCCATGTTTTCTAAGGAATCTCCACGCTGCTTTCCAGAGTGGCTGCACTAATTTGCAGCCCCAAATGTGTACCTTATTCCTCACATCCTCTCCAACACCATTTGTTGCTTGTATCTTTGATAATCACCTTTCTAATTGGGGCGAGATGGAATCTTAGTGTAGTTTTGATTTGCATTTCTCTTATTACTAAAGATGGTGAACATTTTTTCATGTTTGTTGATTGCTTATAGATCTTCTGTGAAGTGTCTGTTCATATCCTTAGCTCATTTTTTGATTGGGTTATTTGTATTCTTGGTGTGGAGTTTTTTGAGTTCTTTATATATTCTGGAAATTAGTGCTCTATCTGAAGTATGATTGGCAAAGATTTTCTTCCACTCTGTAGGCTCTCTCTTCACATTGCTGATAGTTTCCTTTGCTGAGAGAAAGCTATTTAGTTTGAATCTGTCCCAGTTATTGTTTCTTGCTTTTATTTCTTGTGCTGTGGGAGTCCTGTTAAAGAAGTCTGATCCTAAGCCAACAAGTTGAAGATTTGGACCTACTTTTTCTTCTATAAGATGCAGGGTCTCTGGTCTGATTTGAAGGTCCTTGATCCATTGTGAGTTGATTTTTGTGCAGGGTGAGAGATAGGGGTTTAGTTTCATTGTGTTGCATATGGATTTCCAGTTTTCCCAGCACCATTTGTTGAAGAGGCTATCTTTTCTCCATTTTCTCTTTTCTGCATATTTTTGGCCCCTTTGTCTAGTATTAGAAAATTGTATTTATTTGGGTTTGTGTCCGTGTCCTCTATTCTGTACCATTGATCTACCTGTCTATTTTGGTGCCAATACCATGCCATTTTTGTTACTATTGCTTTGTAGTATAGTTGAAGTTCTGGTATTGCGATACCCCCTGCTTCGCTCTTTCTGCTAAGGATTGCTTTAGCTATTCTGGGTTTCTTATTCTTCCAGATGAATTTCATAATTGCTTACTCTATTTCTGTATGGTACATCATTGGGATTTTAATTCGAATTGCATTGAATCTGTATAGCACTTTTGGTAATATGACCATTTTGACTATTAATTCTGCCTATCCAAGAACATGGGAGATCTTTCCATCTTCTGAGGTCTTCCTCAGTTTCTTTCTTCAATGTTTTGTAGTTTTCATTGTAGAGATCTTTACCTCTTTGGTTAGATTGATTACCAAGTATTTAATTTTTTTTTTTGAGGCTATTGCAAATGGAGTTGTTTTCCTCATTTCCCTTTCAGATGTTTCATCGCTTGTGTATAAAAATGCTTTAGATTTATGTGTGTTGATTTTATAACCTGGTATTTTACTGAATTCATTGATGAGTTCTAGAAGTTTTCTGGAGGAGTTTTTTGGATCCTCTAAATATAGAATCATTTCAGCAGCAAATAGTGACAGCTTAAGTTCCTCTTTTCCTATTCATATCCCTTTAATTTCCTTAGTGTTTCTAGTTGTTTGCAGGACAATGTTGAATAGAAGTGGTGAAAGAGGACATCCCTGTCTTGTTCTCGTTTTTAAAGGGAATGGTTTCAGTTTTTGTCCATTAAGAATGATGTTGGCCATGGGCTTAGCATAAATAGCCTTTACAATGTAGTAGCTATGTTCCTACTATCCCTATTTTTTATAGTGTTTAGAGCTTGAAGGGGTGTTGTATTTTGTCGAATGCTTTTTCTGCATCAATTGAAATAACCATATGATTCTTATCCTGAAGTCTATTGACATGATAGATTATGTTTATTAATTTACAGATGTTAAACCATCCTTGCATCCCAGGGATGAACCCCACTTGATTGTGGTGCACAATTTTCTTAATATGTTTTTGGATACGGTTTACCAATATTTTGTTAAGGATCTTTGCATCTGTATTCATCAAGGATATTGGTCTAAAATTTTCTTTCCTTGATGTGTCTTTTCCTGGTTTGGGTATGAGGGTGATATTAGCTTCATAGAATGAGTTCGGTAGGATACCCTCCTTTTCTATTTCCTGGAATACTTTGAAAAGTATCGGAATGGGTTCTTCTTTGAAGGTGTTGTAGAACTTGGCTGAGAATCCATCTGGTCCTGGGCTTTTCTTGGATGGTAGGTTTTTAATGGCTTCTTCTATTTCATTGCTTGATATTGATCTGTTTAAATTGTGTATGTCCTGGTTCAGTTTGGGAGGAGCATGTCTCTAGAAATTTGTCAATGTCTTCCATTTGCTGTTATTCTTATAGATTTTTCTATCTAGTAATTTTTAAAGCCATTTCAGTAAGTGAGTGTTGATATTTTCTTGTTTTAATTTGCATTACCCCACACCAAACACACACCCACACACCCACGTAGCAGTACTGGGGATTGAACCCAGGGGCTACCATTGAGACAGGATCTCTTTAAGTTCCCCAGTCTGACCTTGAACTTGTGATCCTCTTGACACAGTTTCCTGAGTCTCAGGAATTACAGGCATGTGTCACCTTTATTAGAGTTTTGTTGAACAGTTCTGTTGAGGTTTAATTGCTGTATAATAAACAGAACATTGTTCAGTGTACAATTTGATGAATTTGGCCATTTATATACTTGTGAAACTTCCATGCTTTTTATACGATTTGAGTGTGTTCTTCAAGAGTTAATGTGTTGGGAACTTGAAACGTGACATGGAATGTTTAAGAAATAGATGCTAGAGGGAAGTCATTAGGATATCGAGGCTGATGCCTTCAGAAGAAATTGATGTAATTCTTATGGAACCTGGTTCTTGAGAGAGGTGTATTATAGAAAAAAGAAAGCCTGACCCTTCCTGGGTGCTTCTTTGGCTTCCTGTATTGTGTGAGCTCTTTCCCTCTCACACCTGCTCCTATAGTTGTGCTGCCATCTGCTCTGAGGTCCTCATCAAAGCCTAGCCATGCTGATACCATGACCTTGAACCTTCAGAACTGTGAGTTAAATGAGCTACTTCTTAGAAAAGTTATTTTGTTATAGTAATGGAAAACTGGCTAGTACAGAAACCATTACCATCACCATTAACAACAAAATGAATCTATTGTCCAACCCCAGCAATTTCCCTGAATGCTTTTCTTTTCTTTTCTGGTGATGGTACTGGGGATTGAACCCAGGGTCACTTAACCACTCTGCCACATCTCCACTGCCATTTCAACGTTTGAGACAGGATGTCACCAACTTGCTTGGGTCTTCACTAAATTGCTGAGGCTGGCTTTGAACTTGACGAGCTCTTCTGCCTTAGCCTCCTGAGCTGCTGGGAGCCACCACACCTGTTTGTGTTTTTTGGTGGTTTGTTAGCTCATTTCCTTTTGTAACTGAATAATATCTCATTGTATGCATCTCACAGTTTACTCTTGATCCTGTTGAAGGATTTCTTGGTTGCTTTCCGTTTTTGATGATTATGAATTGAGCTGCTCTTGAGCTGCAGGTTTTTTTTGTGGACATAAATGTTTAACTCATTTGGGTAAACATCTAGGAGCATGATTGCTAGATAATATAGTAGTGCCACATGTAGGTTTCAAGAAATTGCTAAACTGTCTCCCAAAGTAGTGTTTGTATCATTCTGCATTCCTTCCATAAGTGAATGAGAGTTCTTCGTTTTCTACATTCTTGCCAGTGTTTGGTATTGTCAGTTTGTTGGGTTTTAGCCATTGTAACAGGTGTGTACTGATACCTCATTGCTTTAGTTTGCAGTTTCATAATGATATCAAACATGTTTTCATATGCTTAGTTGCCATCTGCATATATCATTTGGTGACATTTCCTTTCAGAATTTTAAAACTCACCTTTCCCAACTGGGAATTGAACCCAGATCCATTCTCCTACTGAGCTACATCCCCAGCCCTTTTTATTTTGAGATCAGGGTCTTGCTAAATTGCTGAGAGGTCTTCGAACTTGACATTGTCCTGCTCCAGCTTCCTGAGTCTTTGAGATTACAGTGTGTGCCACAGTGCCTGGCTCAGAACACCATTTTCTTATAACTCCCATGACAGCTTATTTATCTAATTATTTAAGTATTATTATTTTTGTATTGGCATATAACAATCACACATAGTTATGGGGTTACCATTTGGTTTTGATACATGTATATATGGTCTAATGTTCAAATAAGGGTAAGCATATTTATCTACTCAAATGTCTGTCATTTCTTTGGGGTGAAAATATTTGAAATCCTTTCTTGTGGCTTTTTTTGAAATATACACATTACATTTCCTGTAGTCGCCCTGTTGTGCAAGAGAAGACCAGAACTCACTTCTCCCATCTAACTGTAATTGAATATCCATTGATCAGTCTTTCCCCATCTCTTCCTGTCCTGTATCCTACCCAGTATCTAGTAAGCTCTCTTCTACTCTCAACTTCTACAAGATCAGCATTTTTAGATTTCACATGATTGAGGTTGTGGGGTATTTGTTTTTCTGTGCTTGACCTCTTTCACATAAAATAATGTCCTCCATGCTGTCATCAGTAACAGGATTGCATCCTTGTTTATGGTTGAATAGTCTTGCAGTGTGCACATGACCACATTTTCTTCTATTCACTCATCAGTTGATGGACTTTTAGGTTGATTGCATTTCACAGCTGTATTGTAAATAGTGCTGCAAGAAACAAGGGATTGCAACTATTTCGTTGACATAGTAATTTTAAGAAGTTTTTAATAAATTTCATCTTAATTTTGCTTTTATGGATTGTGAACTTGGTATTTGTAAAAACTCTTTGTGAAACCCCAGGTCCTATTTCTTTTCATTTTGAATTGAAATATTGTCCTTGTTCTTAAAACAGTCCAAGAAATCATTGAGACCACCCTGTTTGTAATGCTTAATGACATAATTTTTTCTAAAATACTGTTTGCAAATTTCATTTTTATTAAAGCCTGCTCTAAATGCTTCCTTTACTGTTTCCTCATTTTAGTTTTAGACTTAAATCTTGGCTTTAAATTTCCTTCACCGATTTCCATTTGACTGCATTCTTTACTGCCTTCTGGCTATCCAGATTTTTCTATATTCTACTTTTGCTGTTTCTTTATGTTCAGACTGGATTATAATATTTTCATTTTTCTGTTTTTCTTCCTTAGATAGCTCATTTAAATTTGTTGAGAATTTTTTTAAATTTGCATATCTTTATTCTTAGCAGTTATTATGTATTAAGAAAAAAAATTTTTAAGTATTAAGTAGTGGCCTATGACTTCCTTATTTTAAAAATCTGTATATACAATTACACTATAGTGGGATTTATTGTAGCATACCCGTACATGCACATAATGTTCTTTGGTCAGTTTTATTGCCAAGTACCTTGACTTCTTTCTTGTTTTGGTACTGGGGATTGAACCCCCTGGGGGTGCTTTACCACTGAGTCACATCCCCAGTCCTTTTTTTGTATTTTATTTAGAGACAAGGTCTCAGTGAGTTTAGGGTCTCACTAAGTTACTGAGCCTGGCTTTGAACTTGTGATCTTCCTGTCCCAGCCATTCCAGCTGCTAGGATTACAGGTGTGTGCCACCGTACCCAGCCCCTTCATTTTTTATTTTGAGAAAGGGTATCATTAAGTTGCTTAGGGCCTGACTACAATGCTGAGTCTGGTCTTGAACTCCCAAATTGCTGGGATTATAGGCATGTGCCAGTGTGCTCAGCTTCAGTACTTGATTTCCTTTTAAGTGTACAACTTAGAAAATTATTTGGTGGTGGGCAAATTCTGTCAGGGTCCCCTCTTGCCCTTGTGAGAGTTCTGTTCCAATTCTTCATACTTGAATAAATCTCATTTCACTCTTAGGAAAAAATCAAGAGAGGAGAAAATTATTCGGTGAAATAATTTCTTCTTCTGGAATTTATACTAGAATTGTTACTTTTTTGTTACACTTGTTAAATTTGAGATTATTCTTTTTCTTTTTTATTTATATATGTATTTATTTATTTATTTGGTACTGGGGATGGAATCCTACTCCTCTCACCTGCTAGTCTCTGACCTACATCCTCAGTCATTTTTAAATTGTATTTTGAGACAGATTCTCAGTAAATTGCCCAGGATGGCCTGGAATTTGCAATCCTCCTGCCTTACCCTCCTGAATTGCTGTGATTATAGGCATTTGCCATCCTACCTGGCTAATTAATTTCTTTAGAAGGTGCCTGTTCAGGGATTAATGAATTTCACTTATTTGTTTGTTTTTGGAGTGCTGGGGATTGAACCCAGGATCCTGTGTATGCTAGGCAAGTACTCTGCTATTGAGCTACATCCCCAGTACTGAATTATCAATTTTGAATAAGAACTTTAATTTTTGAGGACTTAATGCTGAAGATTTTTTTTTTTTTTTTTTTTTTTTTGGTACTAGGGGCACTTAACCACTGAGCCACATCCCGGTCCCTTTTTATTTTGACAGTGTCTCACTATGTTGCTTAGGGCCTCAATAAGTTGCTGAGGTACCTTTGAACCTGTGAAATCTCCTTCCTCAGCCGCCCAAGCCACTGGAATTACACACGCCCACCATCTTGCCCGACTAGCTCTGGTATTTTTAAGTTTACTATCTACATATTTGAGGTATACTAATATTTTATTGTTCACAGTATTAAAATTGTTGAATAGGTTGTAGATATCTGTATTGCTCTTAAATGATAAATTTGTTAATTATGGATACTTGTCTGTATGTCAAGATTTTGTTTAATTGTTTGCTTTTTTACTGGAAATACTTGGAGTACTTGGCTAGAACAGATGTCCTGGGGGAGGAAGATAGCATTTTCTGAGCTGTATAATTTATGGCAGCTTCCTTAGGAGTTTACATGGGAAGGGTGATTTAAAAAATGGGCATATGGAAAGAAAAGGCTATTACTTTGTGAAATAGCATGGCAGAAAGTTGTGAGTCTGACTTGGGACCAGAGAAGTAAGAGATGAAAGAAGGTATATAAGAAATGGTTGAAATAAGGGAGGACGAGGACTTGAAAGAGGCATGAAAAACCTGTGTGGGTATTTTTGAAGCCTCTAAGAAAAGCAGTGTGGTGTACTGTGCTATAGATTTGCAAAAACTTTATGTATACTGGTGATTGCCTGCTTGGTAGTTGAAAGTGTGTGGGATGAATATGGTTGAGGGAATATGGTGATAATTACAGCATAGATTTCAATTAGAGGAGTGTCCTGAACAAAGAGTCTTACAGTCGAATAAGCAAGATCCTGCCAAAATACTTGAGAGTAAGATACTAGGATAAACAATCTTCAACTTCAATTCACATGTTGCAGAAATAGATGAAGAAATAATCAACTCAGTCTAAGCCTTGTTTTAATAGAGCTTCTTTTAAAAATAAAAATAGGATATTCACACATTTGCAGATGATTTTCACTTAGAGCTATTTTTATAGAGCTATCCCATAGTGATTTTTCTTTAAATCCATTATTTATAATAAGACTTTTCATTTTATCCAACTTTTTCTAGACTTAAGATTGTAATACATAATTCCTGGTATGTGACTTTCTAGACATTTATAATTTTCTTTTTTTTCCCTCTTTTCCCATTGGGGATTGAATCTGGAGTCTCGTACTTGCCTGCTAGTCAGCCACTCTGCCTCTGAGCTACCTCCCTAGGCTTATACGTTAATAATTTTAGTGGTTTCCTTTATGGGTTTTCAGCTTCAATACCCACTCCTTGTTTTTCTATCCCTCTGTGTCTAGTCTGGCTCATTTGATCTGCCTTGGTATCTAACTACCTTTCTATACAGGTATCTTCTTTTTTAATTGTTTTGGTTCTGGGAATTGAAGAACCCAAGGGTATTTAACCAGTGAGCCACACCCCCAGCTCTTTTTATTTTGAAACAGGGTCTCACTAAGTTGCTTAGGGCCTTGCTAACTTGCTGAGGCTGACTTTGAACTTGTGATCCTCCTGCCTCAGCCTCCCAAGCCCATGGGATTACAGGTGTGAGCCACCAGGCCTGGCTATAGATGTCTTTTAACATCTATAGATGTCTCCCTTACCCTTCCACTTCTCTTTGCTTTAACTAACACTGGGATTCAATGTCTCATGTTGAACATAGTGGAACTGACTTTTTCATTGCTCTCCCTAACTCCTCCTTTATACTTCCCTTTGTATTCATTATGAAAGCTATAAAGCCTGACAGTGAAAAAGCTTAAACATAGATTGGCCTTTAACCTGTTGTTGTTTACCAGCCCATAGTCCCTCTCACACCAGCATGAAATCATATAGCTTACATTCTTCTTTGTGTACTTTCCTTTTCTTCAATCTTATGGATAATCGTCCAGTTGATGTATAAACTACAGTAACCTGCATTACCTTCATATTCCCTTATTCATCTCTGTATCTTCAGATATTTCATGTTATTTTATTACTTTCCTGAAAAATGGAAAAGAAAAAGCACAAGTCATCCAAAGATAAGTACAGTCATGTGTCTCTTAACAGCAAGATACATTGTAAGCGGTTCTTCACTGGATGATTCCTCATTGTTTGGACCATCACATATTGTACTTACACAGACCTAGCTGGTCAGTCAGTTCATGCAGCCTCTTCATGCAACCCAGAGATACGGTAGCCAGGCTTTACAGAAGGTTTTTCAAAAAATAATAAAAGGTGTGCACTCTACAATAAAAGTACAGCACATTAAACATAGGCAAGTAGCACAGTCATTGTTCTCACCAAGTATTATGTAGTGTACATAGTTAAATGTGCTAGATTTCTTATGCTGTTCGCAGCGAGGTAAGTTTGTGTATACTGGCATTACCAAACATGCCTTGTGCTATGATGTTTGGATGCTATGATAGAAATATCTCAGCTCCATTATAATGTTTTATTTTATTTTTGGTGCTGGGTATCAAACCCAGGGCATTTCACATACTAGGCAAGCACTCTACCACTGAATTATACCACCAGTATGATCTTTTTTTGAATTGGTGTTTGAACCCAGGGGCACTTTAACTGAACTGAATCCCCAGCCTTTTTTACTTTTTATTTTGAGACAGGATCTTACTGTGGATCTTACTGAAGCTAACCTCAAACTTGGGATTCTTGTGTCTCAGCCTCCTGAGTCACTGGGATTTCAGGTATGTGCCACCAACCCCAGCTCACCAGGATAAATTTATGGGATCGTCATTGTATATATCAATCTGTTTTTGACTGAAATAGCATTATGCAGGGCATAAAGGATGAAATGGTGGTGGTGCTTGTACCTGTAAAAGGGGAATACTAGGCAGGCAAAAACAGTACATGTTTGCTGGGTGTTGTGGCACATGCCTGTAAACCCAACAACTTGGGAGCTTGAGGCAGGAGGGGGTTGCAATGTTCAAGGCCAGCCTCAGCAAATTTAGTGAGACCCTAAGCAACTTATTGAGACCGTGTCTCAAAATAAAAAAAGGAAAAGGGCTGGGAATGTGACTCAGTGTTTAAATAAACTTGGGTTCAATCTCTGGTACCCACCACCCCACCAAAAAAAGAAAAAAAGAAAAGAAAAAACACTATGTGTTCATATAGTGCAATTATTATTGGGATATATTTATCTTGTAGAGTATGGACTGAATATACTGTTTATATCTCAGGAATCTTTGTAGTATATAAAGCTAATTGCATATAAATTTCATTCACATTCTGATAGACTGGAATACTCATGCACTAAAACCTATGATCTAAAAAAATACCCAAGATATCATTTAAAGACTAAAGTCACAGTGTCAGTTGACTCAGAGTATGAGAAATTTCTCACTGTATCTATGTGTATACTTGTATGTATACATACATGTACATATATGTTTATATACAAACATGCATATATAAGTATAGACTAACAATAGAAAATATGGTTGAAAAGATGTTGTAATCTTCAGTAGAGTCATTAAATATGTGTACATCAAAACTGTTCTGTGTGGGCTGGGGATATAGCTCAGCTGGTAAGGCCCTGAGTTCGATCCCTCGTACCGCAAAAAAAAAAAAAAAAAAAAAAAAAGTTCTGTATTTTTATCATGTTTTCTTCATAGGGAAGAGTTTGCTAATCTAGGTGTTATACCAACAAAAACAACAGATGTGGAAACATTTTTGTTGAGAAACATCTCATCTGTATGCATAGAATATCTTTAGCAATTTCTTCAGTAAATGCCATACAGATGGTTTAAACTCAGAATGACTACACAAATTATTTTATCACAATTATTTTGAAGCCTGTTGTATATGACACATAAGATCTGATTTTTGGAAAATAATGTAACTTTATGTACATTAAATAAGTTACAAGAATAGACTTCTAAATCAGAGAAATTTATGTCACAGACCTTTCTACAAAAAAGCTGGGGATGTAATGCAGTGCTAAAGTGCCCCTGGGTTCAATCCCCAGTGACCACCCCCACTCCCACGCCCCTCCCCCAAAAGAGTCAGAATGGGTGTTTACTTGTGATTGCTTCATAACTGTTTTTTGAGTTATGGAGGGATAATTTTTTTGTGTGACTGAAGAAAACTGTTTCACATTCCTAGTTTAAGAGGGGAAGTGCTTATACCTTTTTAAGTGTACTTAAAAACAATTATAATTTTGACATTCTCGTTTGATTCTTCAGTTGGACCAGTCACTTTTTACACAGAACACCAGTTTTTCTTGAAAGCACAACAAACTGGTTATTCATATGAGAACATTTAACATTTTCTCAAGAAAGATCAAAATTAAGTCCATTACTTTAAAGAAAACAATCAGCTTTTGTTACAAATAATAAAATTTGCTACCGTGAGCTTGCAATTTTTCTGATGACAGCAGTGGTGATATTAAGGGTTGTTTTGTTTCAGTTTTGTTTTTGATAAGGCATATTATGTAATAAAATGTTTCAGCATTTGGAAGATAAGCATAATTCAGTGAATGAATATTTCTTAAATGACCAGTGCATGGATTTTAATCTGTCAAAGTAAATGTGATTTTAGATTCCACATTGCAACTAATCTTTAAGAAACTACCAATTTTGGTAGTTTCTGCCAAGTATGATGGCATTTCAGAGAAGACAAATGTAATTATATGAAAAGGCAATTAGAATACCTTTCCCCTATGTACATATCATCATAAGGCTATTGTTTCTTTATGTACTTCAACTCAAACAGTATATTGCAAGAGACTGAATGTAGATGAAGAGAATCCAGGCAATAAAGAGATCTGTAAAATATAAGTAATGCCATTTATGTCGGTAACATTTGGGGGAGAATTATCATTTTTCTAAATGTGTTAAATGTAATGGGTTTATAAATTAATAATTTTATGATTTCTTAATTTCTAATCTAAAGCACAGTAGATCTAACCTACATGGACAAAAGCTCATCAGGGTTCTAAGTAATTTTTAAGAGTCAAAGGTGGGGCTGGGGGTGTAGCTCAGTGGTAAAATGAGTGCCTGGCATGTGCAAGGTCCCCAAGCACCTCTCCCTAAAAGTCAGGGGTCAGGGAGCACCTCTGGGACCAAAAAGAATTGCTATACTGGTGAAAGGGTTATGCATTTGATGAGATAAAGTGGCATTTTATTGGGGTCTTGCATAATGGTTCTCCTTAGAATCTAATCCCTTCATGTAGTATGTTTGGAGTAAAATATCAGTGACTCAGAAGTATGTCTGCTGTGCTGAAATAAGGTTTGTCTGTCTTTGCCCCATTGAGTTCACTAGTCCTTCCCTGTACAAGTAGGAGCACATACCTGGGTATAGGAAAGGTGACATGGGAAAATAACTGGAAAACTGTCTCTCATATTGAAACTTACATATCAAAGTAATGGTTTGCGCTATAGTATTTCCTCTATGAGAGTACAGTTAGAGTGATTCAGGACAAACAATAAATTTCAAGTGTATGTTGCCTGCATCAAGCCTGTCTACTCACAGCTTCACTAGATCTTAAATAAACCAAGTCACTACTTTTTTCCACTTAACCATTTGGCTTTATTTCCCTTTGTGAGAAATCTTTTTGCCTACTTCATTTCTTGTACTTAATTGATGTGAGAAGTTTCATTTGTGGAGTGGCACAGTGAGTTTTCAGTTTAATATAGGAAACTGTTGTTTTCTTTTAAAATAATATGAAAATACCAAGTTAATAGTTTGATACATTTGTGGATATGTGACTTTAGAGAATCTGATTGAAGCTATGGACCTTCTCTCCAGAAAAAGTACAAACATAAAAATGCTCCCCCCCAAAAAAAATCAGTGACTTACTTGATAATAATAAAATTTGTGGTTGTGGTGGTTCATGCCTGTATTCTCAGTGACTTGGGAGGCTGAGGCAGGAGGATCATAAATTTGAGGCTAGCTTGAGCTACTTAGCAAGATCCTGTCTCAGAAAAAAAAAAAAGAAAAGAGAAGGGAGGAAGAGGAATGAGGATGTAGTTCAGTGGTAGTGTACCCCTGGGTCAAATCCTCCCCAGTATATAAATATGTATATGTACATATGTTAATACATAAATTAATTTTTAAATTTAAATAGAATATTTTAAAGTCTGGTGAAATACTTAGATATTTAACAGAATGACTTTTTTTTTTTTTGCAGTGCTTGGGAACAGAATGACTCTTTACAGTTACAGAGGCAGGTGAATGTTTTTAAAAAAATCTGTCAGTTAATATACTAAGTGGTCTTTTAACCAGACAGAATCTAAATTTTTTGGTTGTAAACATAGTAATATTATGAACTATGGTAATATCCAAGTCCTATAGATTTTGTGACTTAGCAATAGCTTGTTATATCAAAAGTTATTATACATAAAGGCACATTCCCACAATCAAGATGTGAAAACCAGCTGGGAATGGTGGCACAGGCCTGTAATCTCAGAGACTTGGGAGGCTGAGGTAGGAGGATCTTGAGTTCAAAGCCAGCCTCAGCAACTCAGCAAGACCCTGCCTCTAATAAAATACAAATGGGGCTGGGGGTGTGGCTCAGTGGTTAAGTGCCCTTGGGTCGGGTTCAATGCCTCGTAACCAAAAAAAAAAAAAAAAAAAAAAAAGAAAACACTGAACATGCAAAAATAGAATGACAAGAAGTGAAAGACCTTGTCTCCAGTAGGGATGGGAAAGAGGAAGAAAAGATTTCCTGTAGTTTGGGGCAGACTGTTTTAAACGTTTGTGTGTGTGTGTGTGCTGATGCTGGAAAATGAAAAGTTTGAAAATGGCCTACTGTGTTGGTTCTTTCTCCAGCATAATGTACACTGTGAGAGACCTTAATTAGTGATAGAACATTTTTAGCCTTCTTGACATGAGATGAATTGGCCCCATTTCGCCCCATTTGTGTAGCCTGTTGAACTAAAATGTGAAGTAAGTTGGGGCAAGGGTATAATTCATGTAAGTCTTAGGTGAATAAATGTTCTTTTGATTTTTTTGTCTAATTGGCACATAAAATTGTACATATTTGTGGATTACTGTGGTGTTTGTGTATAGTATAATATTCACATCAGGTTAAACATATCTACTTAAACATTCATCATTTCTTTGTGGTGAAAACATTCAAAAAATCCTTTCTTCTTGCTTTTTTGAAGTGCAGCACATTGTTATCTGTAATCTCCATACTACTATTTAATAGAACACCAAAACTTATTTTCTCTTAACTATAGCTTAATGCCCATGGTTTAACCTTTACTCATGCTTCTCACCCCGTACTCATCCCAGCCTCTGGTAACCACTGTTCTACTCTCCATTCCTTTTTTGTTGTTGTTCTTTTAATCTTCCTTCCTTCCTCTCATTGTCTTGCTTTGTTGCCCAGTCTGGTCTGGAACTCTGGGACTAGCAGTGTCCTTCCTCCTCAGATTCCCTACTACTGCACCCAGATGTCTACTCTCAACTTATATGAGATCATTTCTTTTAAGATTCAAGATTCTTTTAAGATTATTTCTGGGCTGTTTTGTTCCATTGGACTTTGTGTCTGTTTTAATAGCAATACTACGCTGTTTTGATTGCTGCAACTTTATTGTATCTTTTGAAATCAGTGTAAAACTCCTGCTTTATTCTTGTGTGTTTTGTGGTCCCTTATGAATTTTAAGATTTCTCCCCAGTTCTATGTAGAATGTCTGGTATTTTTATAGGTATTACATCAGGTCTGTGGATCACTTTGGGTAGTACACATATTTTAACAATATAGATTTTTTTCAATTCGTTAACATGGGAGGTCTCTCCATTTTGTGTGTGTGAGTGTCCTATTAAATTTCTTGCATCAGTATTATATAGTTTTCATTGTAGAAGGGAGTAAATATTTTTTAGTGCAGTGGAACTTCCTCAAGCAGTTTTCCTAGGGGACAGAATTTTTTGCCTATTTGAATTTCTCTTAATAAGATATATCCAAGATCGATTTTTTTTCACTATTTCTTAAGGGTTTATTAGTTTATTCCTAGTAGAGCACACCTTTGCAGTGTTATTCATCCTGCATTTATTTTGTACAGCAAACTTAGTTGGAGAGTTAGAAATATTTTGAACTGGTATTTTTGATATTATGCCTGATAAGTTCCAAAGCCTTGCCTAATTTCTGCCCCCAAAGAGCTTATAGTTTCATGTATTTTAGTCTGCTCTCTGTTATTAGCAAAAGTAAGATTATTGAGTCAGTTTGAGAAATCAGGGTTTTGTAGTGTTCATTATTTTTACCATTAGTTCTCTTTGTATAAAAGTGTTGTTACTTGTAGTGTCTTCCAAGAAATATTAATGGAGGAAAAAAATTATACTAAGAGGTATCATTTTCCCCAGTTTCCCTAAAATGAAAACAAATGTTGAAAAAGTCTAAGTAGCAGTTTTGGTTACATAGATTCTGATTACTAAATATTTTGAATATAGATGTTTACCTTTCTTTTCATCTGATAAAAATCCATCTGAACAAAAATCTTGTTTTCCTTTGCTTGTTTCTCTTATTCTGTGAACTCTTAATTAAGAATGTTTATTTAAAATCCCATAATTGCAAACTCAATCATATTTTTTGGTATTCTACCTCCTGAATTTTTCTGGTTTTTTTTTTTTTTTTTTTTTTTTTTTTTTTTGCCTACCCATTAGAACTGAGAACTTCCATCTGGCCTTTATCTTTTTATGTAGTAGCCTTTTCTTATGTAAGTAGTAACTACTTAAAATCTCCTAAACACCTAAGCATGAAGTCTAGCTGAAGGGTGCTTAGTGGACAATTCATTCTGCCTTCCCCCTTGTTTTGAGGAATTGTAATTGAACCACTATTGATGGGAAAGTACCCTGTCCCTCACCTTGGGAGCAGAGAGAAGTGACAAATGTTTTTGAAATTCAGTTTTAAGAAGAAATTGGTGGTGGGGGTGTGCATGTCTTGATAGCTAATTTTATAATTTCCCAGTGATGCTTTTTATGCTTTGAAATTGTAAGGCATCCCAGGAAACTACGTTGGACACGGGGAATCACATAAGGGAGTTTATTAAACAAACAGAGTGTCTCCCTGCAGGGTAAGAGACAAAATAAGAGGAAAAGAAAGGGAAAGAGAAAGGGTGGGTGCAAGAAAGATTATGAAAAGGAGGAGAAAGTAAGCAAGTGTGTAGGAAAGAAAAGCAAGAGAAAAGATGGCAGGGTAGCTACCGTGAAGCAGTTGAATTCCACTGGGCTAACAGGGGACCAATAAAGGAGAAGGATACTTGCAAGCTGACTGATGAACCAGTAACTAGCTAGGATGTTCACAGACTGACAGTAGTTGGGAGGCGGGGAAATGGCTGCAATGTAAAGAGCGGGGAGAGCAACTTTGTACATTACAGAAATACTGAACAACCATGAAAAGTAATATGCAGAATTATTGCTGCATTTTGCTGAGAGCTACCTATTGCCTCATACTGGTAATAAGTTGGATGACTCCATGTATAGAGTTATCTTTTTACTGGTAGTTTTCAGTTTTGCAAGCTGATCGTTTTGCTTTTATTTGCATAGTACTATTGGTTGGAAAGATAGACACATTTTGAGCTTGGATTTTTGGTAGTGCTGTGGATGTGCCAACCATGTTTTCCAAAATCAAAAGTAAGAATATTAATTCTGGGTAGGAGAAGTGAGAATGTATTTCTGGAGTCAGTAGGAGAGAATATTTGAAATTTGAACTGGCTGTATGATTGCCATGCTCAGGGAGGAGAGCATTATTTATTTGAAATATTTATTGATTCCTTACACCCTGCCAGACATGTTTTATAAAGAAAAATTAAAAGTCTTCTCAGGTCTTTTACCAAAAGGTAAGCAAACTAAAATTAAGTGAAATGATGTAGCACTTAGTGGTTTTTTTCTTTTTTCTTTTTTTAGTTGTAGATGGACACAATAACTTGATTTTGTTTATTATTTTTTATTTTTTAATGTGGTGCTGAGGATTGAACCCAGTGCCTCACATGTGGTAGGCAAGCTCTCTATCACTGAGCTATAATCCCAGCCCCAGTGTTTATTTTTAATTAATTAAATTTTGTGGTACTGGGGATTGAACCAGAGGCCTGATATCTGTTAGGCAAGAACTTTACCACTGAATTACATCCCTAACCCAGTAATTAGTGTTTCTTGATAGCATTTTTCTGTTTTGCAGCTATAGGGAGAGACTATGTGCCAGTTCTTAGTTATGAAAATATTTTACCCTATGGTAACAAGAGCTGTTGTTGTTCTTTTTATTACAATGCTGGGGATGAACCCCACACACACCCTTTTTATTTTGAGACAGAGTCTTAGTTGCTGAGGCTGGCCTTTGATTTGTGAAATTCCTGCCTCAGCCTCCTGAGTTGCTAGGATTACAGGTGTGTGCCACCACATCCAGGTCAAAAGCAGTTTTTAAACAACTCTAAGAAATGATTACTCATACTTTTGATCTTGATGGAATAGTATAGGTAGTAATAGATTGGACTTTGGAATCAAATAAACCTGGCTTCATTCTTGGTTTAGCAACTTCCTCATGAAAAGGCATTATTAAATTCTAGAGCTTTGAGAGAGTTAACAAGATTAATAAGTCAAGTGCTTTGGAAAATATTTAATAAGTATTGTTATTTTTGTTGTTTTTGTTATTGCTAAAGGAAATCTCATTGCAAGAAAAACTTGGTGGATTTCTATTTGAGATCTGTCTTTCAGAACCTATAAAAATTCTACGGAAGTAAGGAAAAAGTCTTAAAATCAGCCTGGTGTGGAGGCACACACCTTTAATTCCAGCTGCTTAGGAGGCTGAGGCAGGAGGATCTCAAGTTATGTCTCCCACCTCAGAGCCACCTCCTCCAGCCTCACCTACCTACCTTCAGTTACCACTCAGTTAATCCCATGGGGGATTAATTCACCAATTGGGTTAAGGCTCTCACAATCCCAGCATTCACCTCCAAATATCTTTCATTGTCTCATACATGAGCTATTCAGGAATACCTCACATCCAAACCATAGCACAGGTTCCCACGAAGTTGCTAAGTCTGGTCTTAAACTTGTGATCTTCTTGTTTCAGTCTCCCATGTAACTGGGACTATGGGCATGTGCCACCACACCACACCTTCTGTTACTTTATTCTGTCTGGGTATTAGAGAGTATGACTTCTTAGTACTCCTTCCTAATTGTTATATAAGTGCTCAAATGGGAATAATTTATTCACTTACTCAAGTTCTCTTCTTGTTTTTCTAGTCTAGTCTGAAAAGGTTTGAAATTTGGTATGGTTTGCTTTTATAGCTTACAACTGCTAACTATTTCTAAACATTAAATATTAAACTTTATGGTATAGAGTTTTGATATATTTTTTTAACATCTTAGTAGAGCATAGAGGTGGAATAGTACAAGAAAGGCTGAAAGCACAGATGCTGGAGCCAGGTTGCCTGGGTTCAAAGTCCAAATTGATAACTTTCTATTGTCTGATCTTGGTCAAATAACTGAACTTTTCTGAAACTATTTTAGTACCTATTTCATAGTAGGTACCTATTATTGAATAGTAGTACCTATTTCATACAGTTTTAATGATGATTAAATTAATTAACATAATTCCTTAAAACAGTGCCCAGTTCATAAAATGTACTATATAAATGCTTTCTATTGCTACATATACATGTTCTCTTGTTACTTTGTTCTCAATCATATAGATAGAACTGTTTAATTTTTGATATTTTCATTAAAAAAGAAGAAAATTGGTTAAAACCTGTCTTAGTATTTATTTAGGAAGTATAATTTACTTAGCAATTCAGTATAGAAATGTAAATGTTATAGAATTATGTGTCTGAAGTAGTAAAGATGAAATTTAATTACATGAAATGATGTGAGGGTACGTTGTCTATGTAAGCATTTTTTCTGAGGCCATAACAAGGTAGGATGTTTGCAAATAGAACCTGCAGTATCTTCCCTGTGTTTTAGAAAAGTTTACACCCATCAAATGAAAGAATACCCAACATGAACATTCTTTATTTATACATATTGATTAAATATTTTAATCATTTTTTATTTGGAACAGAAGAGGAAACACTGAAGGAAAAGAAAATAATGCAAAAACCATAATTTCAGATTTATTTAATTCATGTATTTAATTCATGTACT
The DNA here is from genome assembly GCF_902686445.1 of Sciurus carolinensis. Taxonomy (NCBI): domain Eukaryota; kingdom Metazoa; phylum Chordata; class Mammalia; order Rodentia; family Sciuridae; genus Sciurus; species Sciurus carolinensis. Next base: position 27,595,442 of record NC_062223.1, on the reverse strand, counting down.
TATTGTGCATTAGCTGAGTACCATGTATTGTGCAAGCTTGTTATGTGTGTGGTGAGCAAGGAGCATGTATTTTGACAGAAGCATAGTTAGGAATCAATATTAGATATCTAAAGAGAAGAATGTATTATTTTCATTGCTTTCCCTTACTTGCTGTAAGAAAGTTTTTATTTAAATAGACATTTTTGACTTCTGGGTTACTAAGATACCAGCAGAGAATGGCCCACCTTGTGGAAGCATGTAGGAGGCATCATGGAACTATGTAGTATATTCCAAAAGGATTTAGGTAATGCAGGCAGTGACAAGTGTTACTTAGGGACTTATTTGATTTAAAAACTGGCTACTTAAATAATTGGGATTATGAAGAGATAACCTACAATATGGGAGAAAAATTTTGCTAGCTATTTTTCTGATCAAGAATTAATATCTTGAATATATAAAGAACTCAAAAGTTTGCACCAAAAAATCAAATAAGTGGGCAAATGAATAAAACAGATGCTTCTGAAAAGAGGAAGTACAAATGCCAAAAAGTGTTTGAAAAAATATTCACCTTTATTAGCGATTAGGGAAATGCAAATCAAAACTACACTGAGATTTCATCTCACAAATCAGAATGGCAGTCGACAAGAATAATAAGAAAAAGGAACACTTTTACAGTGTAAATTAGGAACTGTAAATTAGCATGACCACTATGGAAATCAATATGGAGGTTCCTCAAAGGACTAGGCATGGAACCATCATAAAGACCCAGCTATTCTGGTCCTTGTTATTTATCCTAAAGAATTAAAGCCAAACTGTAGAACCAGCCTAGGTGTCTTATAACAGATAAATGGATGAAGAAATGTGGTATATATACACAATGGAGTCTTATTCAATCCTAAACAAAAATTCCTAGGCTTTTTGAGGAACCTCCATAATGATTTCCAAAGTGGTTATTAATTTTACAATCCCACCAATCGTGTAAAATGTTCATTTTTCTCCACATTCTCTCCAGCATTTATTATTATGCCATTTGCAGGAAAATGAATGGAACTAGTGACCATTGTGTTACGCTAAATAAGCCAAACTTAGATGGTCAAGGAACACATTTTCTCTCCTGTGCAGAAGCTAGAGAGGAAAAAGACAAAGAAAGGTGTGGTATGAACTTATTTGAAATCAAAGGGGGATCAGTAGAGGACAGGGACCAAAGGATGGGAGGAAGGAATGGAGGGGGAAGTGCTGGAGAGTGATGTCAAATTATACTGTTATTGTGTGCATTTACAGATAGGTGACAATAAATCCCATCATTATGTACAACTATAATATGACAGAAAAAGTGATTGCATAATACCTATTAATCTACATTGACCTTTTTAGAATATAATATACCTTGAGCCAAGAGTGAGCATATTAGGCAATTTTGGGGATGCAGATTGAAGTTAGAAATTCTGTACTCAGTTTTTGTGTCTCCATCTTGGGCCAGGAATAAACATAAAGTTATGTTTATAAAGTGAAATTTTCCATTTTTAAAGAAAACCACCCAGATTCTTTGTGATAATTTTTCCATAGTTAAAAGAATAGTTTTGTCCTTTAAATAAGTATTAAAACTTACATGTAGATTTTTAAAAATTATTTGAAACAGTGAGAATGTAAAAATGACACTTTGACCAACTTCTACTTCTGTACAATTGAAAATTTCTGTTCATCTTTTCTGAGGTTAGTGATTATAGAAGGAGAATGTTAGCCAAGTGTGGTGGCACATACCTGTAGTCCTAGGGACTTGGGAGGTGAGGGAAGAGTATCACAAGTTCAAAGCTAGCCTCAGCAACTTAGTGAGGACCTAAGTAGACCTTAGCAAGACCTGGTCTCAAAATAAGAAGGGCTTGGGCTGTAGCTCAGTAGTAAAGCACCTGTGGGTTCAATCCCAAGAACCAAAAAATAAAAGTAAAAGGAAAATGTTAATGTTGAAGAGACTTACATAAAAGTATTCAACTCTGCCCTAGTAACATAACAGTTATATCAATTTATGAACAAAGGAACATGGCTACATTTGAATAAAACTTTACCAAGACAGACAGTAGGTTATTCCTGTAACGTAAGGGAATACTATAGAAGGAAATAACTGTTCTGTCCCCTCCTCCCAGTTTTCATACTTTGCTTACTTTAATAGGTGTATAGTAAAATAATTTAAATGCAAAATTGCAGAAGCACTGCCTTCCAGATAATACCCAAAGTTTCTAAAATAGAAATGCTGTCATTATGTTATCCAGAAGTTGATCGGCTGATGGGGACAGTTCAGAGTTTATCTATTACAGAAGTTTTAATATGAAATTATGGAAGTACAAAATGTTTGAAAGCTGAAAATTCTGTGTAAATGAGCAGCATGTATCTGCTGTGATTATCATTTCATTTAAAACATCAGTATGAGTTATACTTGAGTGAAAGATTTTTGAATTTTTTAATTTTGATTTTTTTTCTTTCACCTTTTTTTTTAAAGAAAATGATTACTTCTCTCTTTTGTGTCTCCATTTCATAATTTAAAAAAGAGTATATGTAACATTTTATGCAGCTTTGATGCCTCCTTTTTTCTAGGTAGGAAATGTGTCATTTAAAACTTTTATTATCTATATCTTCCTTAAGTATAAGATTTTCCTTAATTTATTTTTGAATGCTGACTTTGACAAGCACTGTCAGGCTCCCATATCATGTGGATGGTATTGCTAACCACTCAAAAAATATAACATATACTTAGTAGTTAAAACTTGTTGCAAGTTTAAAGTTTTAAAATGGAAATTGATAAATGTTAATCATTTTTCCTGTAGCAATGATAATAGTTACTTCCTCTGATATATTATTATGCTGTATGTCTAGTTTTTATGTCAGTGTATTCCTTAAAATAGAATATGTAGACCCAAAACTCTGATAGCCAGACTTTTTCCTTTCTCTGGACAGCACTTTTCTTCTATTAAAAGGAACCATGTATCTTTATGCTACTTTCAGTATGTTTCATTCTAAAGAACAACCGTATCCCATAAGGAAATGGTGGGCAAGGAGTACCACCTAATTTAGATCTCTGCCACGGATTTTCTCATTTGCCTCTCTGATTTTTCTGGAGAGTGTTCAGATACCTGATGCAAAGGAACAAGCATATAAATAATTGATTTGGAACCTCAGAGGGTTGACACATATCTTAAGTGAACTTGTAAAGAGGATACTGAGTTTTTAGATAAAGATCAGGAGTTAGTTTTACTTATGGAGAGCCTGCTTTAGGTATTTTAGAATCTTTCCTGAAAATTCTGAACTGAGAGCTTGCTTTGGTGAGGAAGAGATGTTGGAACAACCCTTAAAAGAGACTAAAGATCTTGGAAAATGAACTAGTTTTCTTTTCTTTCTTTTTTTTAAAACAGTTCTGGGAATTGAACCTGTGGGGCTCTACCACTGAGTTACACCTCCAACTATTTAAAAAAAATTAATTTTGAGATACCACGGTCTTGCTAACTCTTCCAGGGTGGCCTTAAACTTTTGATCTTTATGCCTCAGCCTCCTGAGTAACTGAGGTTACAGACATGTGCCACGATGCCTGGCTCAAACTGAAGTTTGACTAGTACTGGAGTACATTTCTTAAATATTACTTCCTCCACTTTGAAACAAGTAGAATGATTTGTATTTTTCTCACTGGGAATGGAGATATGAAAAGAGGTAAAGATGAACTAAATTAAATTGTTTTTAAATTGAGTTGTTGCCTGCCCCCATCTTTGGTTTAAGGTGCATGTATAAGATGTTGGGAAATGAAAAACATGTAAACTATTAGTGTAATTTAAAAATATGACCTTTAGTTAAAGATAAGCCTTATTTTTTATTTTTATTTTTTGGGGGTACCAGGAATTGAACCCAGGAGTGCTTAACTCCCTAGCTGCACCCCAGCCCTTTTTATTTTTTCTTTTTGAGACAGGGTCTTGCTAAGTTGTTTATGGACTTTTAAGTTTTTAATAAGACTGACTTTGGACTTGGAATCCTCTGTCTCAGCCTCCCAAGTTGCTGGGATTACAGGTGTGCACTGCCTTGCCTTGCAGCATAAGGTAAGATTTTCTTAAGAGAAATACTCTAGATATATTCCCAAAAGAATTAAAAGTAGAGGCTCGAACAGGTATTTGTACATTGCTGTTCGTTGTGGCATCATTCACAATAGCCAACAGGTAGAAGCAAACCAAGTGTCCATTGATACACGAATAGATAAACAAAAAAGTATTCTGCACATACAATGAAATGTTATCCTACATGCTACCACATGGATGAGTCTCGAGGATGTTTCAGTGAAATAAACCAGTTGCAGAAGGACAAATATTATGATTCCTTGTGTATAAGGCACCAGGAGCAGTCGAATTCATAGAGACAGAAAGTGAAATGGTGGTTTCCAGGGCCTGGGGAAAAAGAGCAGGAACTGTTGTGTTTAGTTGGTATGTTATTTCAGATTTACAACACAAAAAAAAAGTGCTAGGTATGGAAGGCGGTAAATGTGGTGCAACAGTGAATGTACATATTGTCACTTAACTGATCTGTATATTTAAAAATGGTTAAATGGTAAATTTTATGTTATATACATTTTATCAGAGCTAAAAACAAAAACAAAAACAAAAACAACCACTAGCACTCAAGGGCTGGGCTGGAAATGATTAGTGTCTGAAGAGGCCTCAGATTTTAGAACTTCAGAATGACCTGCCTTGTCAGAGAGGTGCTAGAGTTTTAGTAGTAGAGGTAATGTTTTACTTTGAGCCAGTCTTACTCGTTAGTAATTTGGAGAGTTTATTAATGGGAACTGAATTCTCAGTTGGCTTATTATGAAGATTATAAATCTTAACTCTGAATATATTTCTGAGTTAAAATGAAGCTAAAAGAATCTGTGATCTGAAGCAACCCCTTGCTGCTGTGTACTGTGTGTAATCTGGATAAGCTTGGAAGTTTTGACTATTCACCTCTGTGGTTTCTGTCTCAAATATTCTGTGCCTTTTAACGTAGCCGTAGAACTTTCTAAATATACTTCAGAATTGTTACATGGATTTAAAAGTATGGCTTGTGATCTTCCATAATGCTTTCCTTTTTTTTTTGAAATCTCATTTTATAACAAATATGTTGCTTGAGAATAAATTTTGAAAAGTACATATAAACAAAAGCCCCAGCAGTAATTCTCAGAAATAAGCTATATGGTCTTCTGTTCTTTTACATTGTGTGCATGGGAATATCTATATGAACATATTAATTTATATATTCATACTATATTGTCTAATACCTGTTTTGAATATCTTCAAAGTAATTCAGGGCTTTAGTATGTCCTGCTTTGGTGTAAAATGACATTAAAATGTTGGAAAAATCTTCTGTTTTCTTTATGATAGGCATAATGTTTTCAAGATAGCTAAGAAAATACTTAAACTTATAACTCCAAACTTAGTTTAGAATTGTTACAGTAATAGATTATCTAAGCAGCTGTGTTATAATGTTCTCATATAAACTAGTTAGCAAATTGGTATGTGTAATACATTAGAAACCATTTATTTAGTTGAGTTTGTTTAAAGTGACAGTTGGTATATTCTTAGTATTTATGAAAAATTTTTATTTCAGAAAAAATTACAATCATCATAAAATGAAGGAGGGAGGGAGGGTGGCTTATCAGCCATTTAAATGTGTATCATAAAACTATGGACTCATTTTGTATCTTTTAGGAATTAATTAATTAATTAATTAATTTTTTACCAATTGCTGAGGCTGGCCTAAAAATTGAGATCCTCCTGCCTCATCACTGGGATTATTATTATTATCACTGGGATAACAGGCATTCACCACTGTGCCTGGCCACAAATTTTTCTGTTGCTGCCAGAAATCTCAATTTCTAAACTTAGACTTATGTGTATACTACATGCTTTCAACAAGTAATCACAGGTACATTTTTTTCATTTTAATTCTACTGTTAACTTTTTAATCTCTATTTCAGCCATAGAGTATTCTTTAGTCATTCTCTTAATGCTGATGAGAGAGTTACCATTGAAGTCCCCAGGAAGGGAGATTTGTAATAATGAATGACAGTGTCCTAGGTCATTGTACGTTGCTTCTTCAGCATCAACTAGTAACAGTCTTGCTCTCTCAGCATAAAGTCACATTGAAGAATTTTGTTAGCTTTACTGACGAAGGACAAACATATCTGAATGAATACTTTTAACACCATAATAACAAGATTTCATCAGTAAACATTTGTTTTTAGCAGTTATGTGTGTTGCTTTTCCATTTCTTGAACTATTCTGTGTACTGAGAAGGCAGTTACTGAGAAAATAAAATCCATTAGAAATTGAATCAGGACTTAGGAGGAGGGTTGTCAGTTTATTTTCTGTTTCTAGACTTTGAGAATACATAGCGATTAAGACAGTCTTGTTCTTAACTCTTGAGGTGTTTTCAATTTAGTAGAAGAGAGGAAAATAATTATATAGTGCTATGGGGACATTTGTATATGTGCATACAAAATGCTTTATTTAGACTGGCAATGTTCAGTACAATACCTAAGCATCTGAATGTGTCTAGTGGGACTAAAGAACTGAATTTTAAATTTTATTTAATGTTAGTTGAAAATTTAACTGATACTTTGTTCATTTCTTGGAAAACTTTAATGAATGTTGAATAGTTTGGGTATGTGAATCTTATTTTATATTTATGTATTTATTTCTTTAGGTACTGGGGATTAAACCCAGGGGCACTCTATTACTGCACTACTTCCCCAACTCTTCTTGTTTTTTTTTATTTTGAGATAGGGTCTTGTTTAATGGCCTTGAACTTGTGATCCTCCTGCTTCAGCCTCCATATAGCTGGCATTATAGATGTGTGCCAACTGCCAAGTCATCCAACTACACTATAAATTTTATGAAATCTAACTAAATTATTTATGATAAAAATTTAGTATCTGAATTGAGATGTATTACACACTGCATAGTGGATTTTTGAAGATTTGGTTATTAAAAAACTTTTTAATCTTGATTATATGGTAATATGATTTTCTAGATATATTGTGTTAAATAAATTTATTATTAGAATTCATTTAACCTCTTTTTACCACTTTAATGTAGCTATTGGAAAATTTAAATTATTTGGCTCAATTGTATTTTCATTAGTGCTGTTCTGTGTGCACAGGAAATATACAAATTCTGTTTTTGGAGATGGGAAACATCTCTAAGAGTGGAAGACAGCTCTTTATGTTTTTTGTTTCATTTCTGGTTCTTGGGTGGTTGTTTTGTTTTGTTTCTGTTCATTTTGTTTGTTTAGTGGTGCTGGGGATGGAACCTATGGCCTCAAGTGTGCTAAGCACTTGCTCTACAACCCCAGTCATCTTGTCAATTTCAAAATGTGTGTGGTTTGCTTGGTTTGCAGCTGGGGATGGGACATCTCATATAGAGGTAAAAATTTCAAGGTATGGAAGAAAAATAATATGATGTGAATGAAAGAATTGTGAACAACCTAGGGTTTGGGAGTGAAGAATGTTGAAAGAATGGCCGTAAGTGAGGTAGAAAAAATTGTTTTTGGACTGGAGTGTTTAAGAGCCTCAGATTCTCTGTGGTATTTGTACTGATTCTGTAGTTAGTGAAATATTCATTGGTGTTTTCTAAGTAGGTGAGTAATAAGATCAGACTTGTGTTTTTAGAAAATAGTAGTACCAAGAAGGTCGATTCAACAAGGCAAAGTAATGGGGACTGTAGAACCCCATAGGTGATTGGAGTCACTTGGTGAAAGAAAAGTACTAGACTAGGTAGGTACCTTGGGATAGAAGAAGGAATTCAAGATACATTGTAGTAGAGAATGAGCACAACTTTATTGGATAAAGAAAAGAGACCCAAAATGACTTCTAGATTTTGATTAGGTAGTTTATGACACTAGTATTTAGACTAAGTTAATATTATGGGGTGGTATGTTGAAGCAGAGGATGTAATCAGTTGAGGTTTATGTGGAATAGCGATGTTGGTAGGTCTTTCAAAATACATGTCTGTGACTCAAGGAGAGATGTTTGAGGGAGAGATTTAGGTCTTATTAAAGCAATGGAATTAAGATTTCCAAAGGAGACTGTAAAAAGCAGAGGAGAGAATTAATTTTAGTGTGTTGATTCGTGATAACTTTTTTCGTTATAATGAAGTGGTTTTCACCCCAGAACATATTAAGGGCTTATTTGTGCAGGTGTGATACCAGGCTGTGAGGATGAAGGAATAAATAAGACAAACATTTCTGCCTTAAAGATAATCAAGTTCTAGAGGGAAAAACAGATAAGTAAACCCGGGGTTTACTTGTACAGTGCTCTAAGTATTCTGGTAATAAGCGACAGAGCAGTGAGGGTAGAACAAAGGAAGCACGTAAGGGCATAACAGAAAATCAGAGTGCAAGATGTGGCCTTGATCTTGAAGTGGAAATTCTTCATTTGTTCCTTTTTGGCAAGGTTTTACCTATGGTGAAATTCCTAATGGGGTATACTTCCTGTGACTCCCAGGACTTCACACTGTGTGTTAGTCAACTCTTATACATCCTGTAGGTACAGAAAGACTGTAATTACCAGTGTTTTTCATGTTTATAGCATGCCCTGATTGCACTGTTGTCAGTTTGCAGCTGTTATTGAGGGGTGATAGCATAGAAGTGACTTCATGAGTATGTTTGTATATGGCTTTCTAGAAATAACTTGTCAGGCCACACAGCTTTTCTACTTGGGATCTGCTTTATTATCATCTGTGTCAGGGGAAGGAAGAGAAATGGTGACACATCTATAATGGTGCAAAGGGGTCGTTTAGGTTGTTGGTTAAGGTAATTCAAGGAGAAGGCAAGAACAAGAAGTTGAAAGGTAAGGACTAAAAAAGTTTCAGCTTGTGAATATGTAAGGTTTCAAACCCTGTGGTAATTGAGCAGCCTTGAGAATTCTGGAGTAACTAGAAAACACCTGAAAAAAATCAGTAAGGAAAAATCATGTGTTTACCATGAACACATATTCATGGATATCACAGTGTGGAATTTACTTAGTTACAGATATGGTTCCTCATTGAAAGACTTTTTTTTCTTTGTGTTTTATCAGCTCAGTGTAGGAAGGTAAATGTGTGCTTGGGGCACTCTTTATCATTTCCCTTGATGTAGTCCTACTTTCCTTTAAAGATTCACTGAAGCCTCTGTGTGGAACCTTTGAGTGCCCTGTCTCACTTCTGTTCAGCACTGCTTTTGGTTGTGCTTTTGGAGCATCCTGTACATCCTTCTCTCTGAGGGGCCACACCACTGCAGTATATTTTTTGTGTGGAGGGGAGTGGTGGTGATGATTTTTTAATTCGTCTCTTCCTTCTTTACTAGAGTATGGCTACTTAAAGAAAGGGACTGTCCTATTTTCATCTCTGCCTAGTACATAGTTAGTATTTAACTGTTAACGAAAATAGCAGTATACATTATGAGGTTTGAAACCTCAGCAAGGTAAGTGCTTTAAGTTGTACTTCATTGCTTTCTCTTTCTTTAAGCATGGTTTTTATAACATCCCATTAAATCTCCAACCTGGTGAACTGAAGCAGTAAAATTCATCATATTGTTAAAAGAAAACTTAGGGGCATGACTTCTTTAAAAACAATAGGCTGGTACTTTCTGGTCCGGGAGGTCACTCCTGATAAAGATGAATTATGATCTCAACATCTGTGAAGATGACAACAGCACAGCACTCATTAAGGGAGGTGGCAGGGCAATGTGTCTGGCAGCTGCATTGGCAGTGCAGAGCCTCTGTTTATACCGCGTGTTGGTTCTGGGATCATTTGAGAGTGACCCTGCCCTGAGGAGCCACCAGATGGTTTGCAGGTGGGAGTAGTGTTCAGCCAGTCCAGATTAGTTATTACAGTTGACCTTGCTGGAGAAGAGATGAACTTGCTGGAAGAAAGGAGATTGTACAGTTCCAGTTCCTGTCCACCAGGATCACCCCTGGCTACCACAACTTTGTGGTAGGTGAGAAAGTGTAGGGACATCCACAGCCTCCCAGTTCCCCTTCATGCCAAGGCAAGTTAGGAATTGACTGTGCTTCTTGAAATATGGAAACTTAGCAAATACCACAACAGAGTCTCAGTGAATGGAAAGAAGTACTTTCTTGAGGGGCAATGTCTAAGCTCCTAGAGGGGTGACTGCATCTGTGTCTGTCCCTGGAGGGAATTTTCTGCTTCCCCAAGATGAGGCATCCATTGTCAGTAACATTCTAACTGCATTTCCACACCAGATCCTCTTTCATGATAGGCCAGTGGTATGTTTGGTAGTCATTTCAGTTTCCTTGGTATAATCTGGTTTGGGTGGATAGAGTCTACCTAGTGCATATTGTCCAAGCTCCTGGATGGTTGTGGAGTCACTGCCCTTAACATGCAAGATTCTGTCTGAAGAAGGGAAAGTGTCCTTGTATTTTCTGCTGACTCAAAATCACCGAGGGATGACCAGTACTAAGTAGGTTCTGCTTGTTCCAGAGACTTGTCAGTGAGCTATGGTAGGAAATTGTATGTCCTCTAAATTAGTCCAGTGCCTTGTAGCCTGGCAGGTGGTTAGAGGCAAGTAAAGCTGGCTTTGGTGACTGTCCTCATATTTCCCGCTTCTCACTGACAGCCTGTTTTAAATTGATGCTCTGATTCCTGTGCTATGATCTCTTGGTTTTCATGGCATCTTGGTACCTGCCAAAACTTGGGAAGGCAAAGGGAGTGTGAAGTGGCAGCTTTTACCCTTGTGTACTGGGTTTTGATGTGTTCACCAGTCACTTTGTTCCACAGACCAGTGGTGTTGCTGTGATGACTGCTCACCTCTTTCCCATGCATGATGTAAAGAACAGAGGACACCCTCCCTGGTGCCCTGCACCCTCCTGGATGACACAACCAAGAAATCAAATAAGGAGAGCCTGCACAAGATCATGCATATGCTTGTGGACTAGGGCTACAACCTAGAAGCCACAGATCAAGAACATGGTGTTGGTTTTGCTTTGCTGCCTCTGCTTCCAAATTCATGAGTAGTTCTTCAAAGGTGGGTAGAAGAATGGTAGGGGTGGTATGGTAGCACCTTCTAGTCTGAATGGCTTGGAGTGGGTTTTACCCCATGATGGACACCTGCAGAATTAGGCCTGTCTCTCGGGGAGTGGCTCAGTACCACAGTGAATCTGCAGGGGAAGGGAGGGACTGACCTTCTAGAAGAGTCCATGGTGAGCAATCACCTCTCTGATGAGATATTGGCCATCTCTTCTGCCTAGCCAGTACTCCAGAAGAGCCATTTCCATTCATTATGGGGGTGGGAGTAAACCTGTGTTTTCCCAAATTCCACCTTCATCATCTATAGTTAAACATATCAGAAATGCTTAATTAATAAGTGAGTTTTCCTTAGTAGAAACACATTAGAATTGGTATTCAGTAAATATTTGTTAAGTTGATGGATTTGTAAGGTGGTATAAAAACACATTTCCTTTAGATAATACCTTTTTAAAAAAATGGTTTAAAGCAGTTCACTTTTTACTAATGCAGTTTGATTCAGTATTAATAGCCATAGTTTAGAATTGGCAAGAACAAAGCAAGGATTGTGTTTCATTGTATTACATGTTTTGGTAGGATGTAATAAAAATCTGTCCTGCCTATCATCTGAGGACTCATTTATAGTGTGGTATATGTGCATAAGAATGAGTTCATATATTAAACAATAACAGCAGTATTCAGGTGGTGCTTTATATGGAACTGTCATGAGCCGTGATATTGTCTGCTCTGGAAGTGACAAAAGGGCACTGTGTGAACAGAAACCCACCCAGGATTTGAATTCATTTCTACACATGTTAATATCTTGTTTCCTGTCTGGCTCCTATTTGGCACTCAATAGAATCTGTTGAATGAGAGAATGAATGAAATGCTTGCCATATGTAATGCACTATTGTAATCTAGTCAAGTATGACCTGTGGTCTCAAGAAACCACATTCTAATAGATATACATACAAACCTAGAGAACCCTTTTCCCAGTTTCCTTGTTTTATAATCAAATAATTATCTTAGGTGCGGGTTGTTTATTTGTTGTTTTTTTGTTTTGTTTTGTTTTGTTTTTTGTTTTTGTTTTTGTTTTTGTTTTTGTTTTTTAGCATATGCCAGGCATAACAGGAGAACATTGGAGACAATAATCAATTCCGTTGAAAAGGTCTGGGAAGGCTTCACAGAGGAAAGAACTGTGGCTTGGATGTCTTAGAAAGACACGAAAGGGAAAGAAAACTCTATGGGTCATAATTATGGGGTGCAAACCCTTCTCAGGGAATAGCAAATAGTCCGCTATTGCAAAGCTAATTAATGTGAGAAAAGAGTGGTGGGTAGAGGTGTATGTTCTCACCAATTTGTGAAGAATCTTGAATATCATATGAAGGACTTTAGTTTTTTTAAAAAATGGTGTAAATTGATTTTTAAAAAATAAGAACACGGGGTGATGCCATGATTTAATATGACTTTTAGAAGAGACTCTGATATCAATTTACAGAATGATTTAAGAAGGAGAACAAAGATTGTTGACAGTAATATTCATGCTGAGATCATTGTAAAAGTGTAAATGATGAGGATGATCTCCCAAAAAGCAGAATCAGTGGAAATAGGGATAGAGAAATAGCCTACCCAACATTTCTCCATTCAAGTAGCCACATACCCATTCATCTACCCACCCACCCACCTATACATACATCCACTCAGTCAACACATTTACAAAGTACCATAGCAGTGTCCATACTCCCCCTGTTGAAGGTAATTGAGGGTGCTTCTCTTTTTCCACTTAGCTTCAGATGTTCATCTTCCAGTTGATTCTTCACTTGGCAGGGATAGGGGACACTGCTGCCTACGCAGGCCAGGGGCTCCATTTCCACCCTGCTGGGGCTGGAGCCTGGGCAGCTGTACCTCAAGATGTGTCTCTTTTGGACAGTGACTCATTACTTCCAGAACTCGAGAGGTTGAACAGGATCTGGGTGCTCACAACCTGGATACAGTCCCAGACAACCAGGAGTAACACCAGGGCTCTAAGGATGGGCAAAGATATATGTCCCAGTAGTGAGTTCTGAGAGTTGAAGATGTGGCCAACTTGAGGATCCTACTGCTGTCCCAGACAACTAGCTGCTGAGGAAGAGCAGGAATCCCTGGAGCAGGAGGTAGAGAAATGGGGAAAGAGACCTTAAAAACTTTTATTCAGTCTCAGGTATCCCAATAGCTGCTAAGGGGCCTTTTTAACATAGCCATAACTGTAGGAATTTTGGGACAAGTCAATGACCTGTTTGTAAACACAGAAATGTTCTGAAATGGTGCTCTTTTCCTCAATTAAATAATGAGAATTCCAATATAGTGTTATATTAAATGTAAAATTAAGGAGAGAGGTGGGAGGTCTGCATATATGCTGTAGATTTCTTCCAGGGGTATTTGCTGGTTACACATCAAAGTTCACTCTCCACACCAGGTATTTTGCACATGTCTCTGAATTCACCTAAAGAGCCTTCTATTGCTACTTCAGTTCAATTTTAGTGGAGACTGGGTGGGTTTCTGCTCACACAGAGTCTGACTTGTGGCAGAGGAACAAAACCAGGAATGAGCACATACAAGACATTGGACAGGGGAGTGTCACTGTAGATAGGACCTTGAGCATTCTGAAGTTCCATCCTACTTTGAGCCCACCCAGGCACGAAGGCCCTTTCCCCCAGGTGCAAGCCTGTCCTGAGAATGTCTGGAACACTCAGGACAGCTGCCAATGAATTTTGACATTTGAAAGAAAACTGGGCAGGTGTTGACCCTGCCCAGGGCCTCGCACATGCACGGGCTGAGGAACCCTCCACAGCCCAGCCATTCAGATTGGTGTAAGGGGCGCACTCTGGCATCTGGAAGGATGCCTGGCAACAACTGTTTCCTAGTGGCTGGTCCTAGTGGTCAGCTGGTGAACTGTGGAGCTTTTGCCTTTGGGGCTCTGTGAGCAGACTTGCTTGACTGGCTCGGTTGGAAGTATTGTAGATTGAAGGAGAGATTTTCCTTGAGTCGGGAGGAAGGGCAGTGTCACCTCTGAGTCCCTCCCTGGCCCATGCAGACTCAGGAGCAGGGACCCTTGGGCTCCTCTCCTGGCACTACAATGGAGTGCCTGGGCTTTGGGCGATGGTGTCACAGAGGTCACTCCAGGAGGTACCAGTCGGGGTATATCCCTGGAAATAGTGTCCTGAAGGCTGTGACTGTCGGTAACATGTCGAAAGTGGAGCGAATGGTCCGTTGTGGAGACGGTGGAATCAATGAGAGGGATGAGAAGAACCGGTAGGTCAATTGGGCTGGAATCCACTGGCAGGGGGCCAGAGAAGCAGGCAGGGCAACTTGTGGGCCAGGTGAGCAACTTCCAGGCTGTGCCGAGGGGGAGAACACAGAGAATGGGGATCTCCCCTCTCCAAGATATTTGACTTTCCTGCCCTTTGAACCTCCTCTACTTCTGAGTTCTGCATTTTTTGGAAGGGGTAGTGCCTCACCATGCTTTTGATTAGCCAAATCCTTTTTTTCCTCTTCTTTTTGGAAAAGGGAGGATTAACCCAAGGGAGTGCTTTGCTAGACTCAATGTGGAGCCAAACCTCAATCCTAAGAGGAAGTGTTCTGTTTGATTTCTTTTAATTGATTTATTCAGCAGACATAACCTGACCATGTGTTAGGTAGCAGACAGATTGTCCTGTGTCTCAGGACCCTTCCATCATTAAAACTATCATGTTACTCTGCCCAGTCTAGCAAAGTGAGATACTAAAGTGAAGTGATATAAATTAATTGCATTTGAAATGTTTCTTCACTCCTTTCCAAAGGAGGCATTTCTAAACGTAGTTAATTGTAAAAGAAAACTGACACATTTTTTAACACATAACAGTCTTAAAGACGGGCATTAAAAGTTTGCCATATCAAGTTTTCATATATTCAATAACTATCAAATAAAATGAGTCACATTTTTATTTGAATCCCGAGTAACATTTCCTGAAACTGAAAGGAAAATTTCTAATTTTGTCCTTGTTATTCAGTCCTTTCTGTACACTGTGATTTTACCAAACTTAATCAAATGCCAAGCGTATGAGGGGAGGTCTCATGGATGGTTTTCTTGTATCAATTTCACCTAACATAAGGCACCATGGATTGTGGTGATCTTTTGAGTATGAAGACTGTTTCATGAATGCAGCCAAATATAACAGTAGAATATCATGAATTCCAAGTGAAATTCCAACAGTGATGATATTCAAATATAAGAAGAGCCTCTTGTACTGATTGCAATACTTTATTCAAATTATCTGCACAGTGGTCTACTTGTGTTATTTTACTTCATGGAGACATTATCGTGAAGTAGGAGACAGCATGATAACCCCAATAGGTGCAGGTATTGAACTGTCATTTCTGCTGGAATTTCTAAATCATTGTCCTAAATTCTCTCCTATGCATCACTTTGGTATCCTATTAGGTAACTACACTTGATTCCCAGTTGCTGGGTGAGGAAAGAGAAAGAGAAAGGCTAGGTAATAACCAATCAGTAACAGAACTTAAAGTAAGACCCCAAG
Organism: Sciurus carolinensis; assembly: GCF_902686445.1. NCBI lineage: Eukaryota > Metazoa > Chordata > Mammalia > Rodentia > Sciuridae > Sciurus > Sciurus carolinensis. The sequence continues at coordinate 27,579,901 of NC_062223.1, read as the reverse complement.
TGAGGTTCTACCGACAGTGAAAGCCATGTTCTTCTATTTCTGTTAGACTAAGCTGGGGATGTACCTCAAGGGTGCCATGCCACTTAGCATGAGTGAGGTCCTGGATTGTATCCTCAGCACAATAGCCCCAGCACTTCACTCAGTCCTTCCAATAGGTGATATTTTCTGTACTAAAACCTAAGAAAGAGTATAGTTTCTGCAGAAAATAATTGAATACTTTTTGGGAAGTGGAGGAAGTATGTGACATTTAACATACTTTAATTTCCAATTTATGACTAAATTTTAATTTTGTGATAGTGTGTACATCTTCCTGAAAAGTCCTTTCATTTTCATAGGACTGCTCTGCATTATGCCTGTGTCTATGACCAGCCCAAAGTGGTGACACTCCTGATAAAGATGAATTCTGATGTCAATATCTGTGATGATGACAAGAGCACAGCACTCATTAAGGTAGATAGTAGCTGAAGATGGGTTTGAATAGAATTCTAGAATGAAGATGCATTTTGTTTTTCACTCAAATGTGATTAGTTGGTAAACCTGTGGCACATTAAACTTGAATTCCTGGAACTGACGATCCTTTCCTTGGTGCAATCCTGACAGGCTGTACAATTGCAGGTGGAGGAGTGTGCCATGATTTTGCTGCAGTCTGGTGCGGATCCAAATGTGATGGACGCCAGTGGCAACACTGCCCTGTACTATGCTGTATACAGTAAGAACACGTGCACAGCAGCAAACCTGCTTAGGCACAAGGCGATGATTGAAGCAAAAAACAAGGTATATTTAGATCAACTTTATTTACAATTATTTGAGATCCATTTCTTTTAACAGTGATACACATGGGCAATTTCAATATTTATCCTTTAAAAGAAATACTGCAAGTTACAGTTTCCTTTAAAGTAAATACTTATTAAAAGAAGAGAAATTTTAGATGTAATTTTTTGCAATAACCTTATGAACCAATTTTTTCCAATAAGTATAAAACAGTGCAGGAGAGCAGAATGTGCCTTGGAAATATGCTTCAACTGTGTGTATGTGTGTGTGTGTGTGTGTGTGTGTGTGTGTGTGTGTGGTGCTGGGGATAGCAGACGGGTGCTTTTACCACTGCCCACATGGCCAGTCATCTTTTTTTTCATGGTTTTTAATTCTTTTTTTATTTGCTTTTTAAATTTGTTCTTTGTAGTGATACATGAGAGTGAAATGAATTTTGACATATCGTACACACTGGAGAGCAGTCCTCTCTTAGTTTTATTTGAGGCAGAGTCTTGCTAAAATGCCCAGAGAGGTTTTCAGTTTTTATTCTCCTACCCAAATCTACTCAGCAGCTGGTACTTCAGGAGTGTAACCCTGCACCCAGCCTGAAATTGGACTTGATTTTAAAATGCAAACCAAAGAAAGACTTTGATAAGCAAGCAGAATTTCATTACTGTTGACAAGTACTATAAACATGACTTATCTCTCAGTGTTTAGTCTCAATTAGGGAAAAAGGCAAGTGAAAGAAATGAGGAATAAATAGACCTATATGAAAGTTATGTAGTTGGGGAAAAGGAGAAAAAAGGGTCTGGTTGACTTTTGAAAACCATTTCCATTTGCATATGAACAGGGTCTTTTCACATTTGTGGAAAATAAGAATTCCTGTTTGTGAGTGAAACTTTCAGACTTGGAAACAAGCACAGGGATTCATTTTAGGAGGAGTCAGATGTGAGGTTGAGGAGATGCTACAGAAGAGGGACGAGTAGATGATTGACCGTCAAAGTGTCCATTTCTGGCAGAGGGAGCTACCTGTAGAAGAGTTTAAGCCCTTCTATGAAATCTGTAATGCCTTACTGGGAAGGGGGAGAGATTTTCATTTTTATTTTTGATAGCATGACAGACAATGGCATTATTACTGGACAGGTCTCCAGCTTTTCCCCTGCCTGGGAAAATCATGGAATCTTTTCTGTACATGCCTATCTTATACATAACTGAAATGAAAATGATCATTTAAGAGCTCCTAGATATTAGAGCTCCTTGAAACTCTAATTCCTAAAGTATTAGTGATTCCCACCAATGATTGTTGCCCCATAGGCATTAAGAAATGTTAGATCCCTTTCTCACTGGATGTAGGATGTATCATTTTATAATATTTCAGAAACAGATGATCAAATAATCTTTCTGTGCTGCTGTAGTACTTCTGGGAAAGTAAGTATGCTTCAGAGTATAGAATGAGAAACCCTGCTGTGAAGATGAGCATCTAACTCATCCATTCAATAGAAATATTTCAACATTTTATTACTGAATATTCAGGTTCTTGGCTACCCAAGTCAAAGATAGAGCCCCTGCCCTCAAACAGGTCTTGGTTTAGTTGTGGAGCGATCGTATTAGTACATAGTACCATGGTAAAAGGAAGTTTCCTGGAGTCAGTCAGTGTTTCCAGTGAGTTGTGGAGATGGCTGAATGTTCTTTTGGCACCATAGGCAGGGGAGGGCCACCTCAAAGGGAAGGAGCAGCACTTGTCAAAGTGCAGGTCTAAGGAGGAAGAGCTACTGTGTGTTTCTCTCTTTATTATAAGCTCATTTTCATATGGTCCTTTATATGATTTCCAGTTCAGTTGTTAGAATATACACCTGTGTGAATCTGAAGTGTTCCTGTTTTCTTATAGGACAGCCTCACTCCACTATTACTTGCTCTAAAAGAAAACAATCAGCAAATGGCAGAATTCCTAGTGGACATGGGAGCTAGCATCCGCGTGACGGATCATCAGGGAAGGTACAGTCTTTTACTTTTCTTCTGCTCCTTTTGACCTTAGTGTGGTGTAAACTAGTAAGAATACATGAGTCAGAAATGTTCCATTAATGGGAAGAAGTCGATTATCTTACAATGTTTAGGACATCATAAGCACTTTCAGCATAAACCGTCAGTCATCAATTATTAAGGGTGGGTAACACAACAACAGTACACAACATTATTCTTTTACCATTGCAGTGAAGAGAGATGTTTTGTTATTTATCATCAGATTTTGTTGCAAATATGCTTTTCTAATTAGTTAATGATATTTCATAGTATTTTGATTAGCTTTGAAAATTGGTCCTTTTCATTGGCATTTGAGTATTGAATTTCCCATCCTTGTCATCTGATTTTTAAACCTCTGCTTCTTTTATACTTGCCTTTACATTCTGAGGTTTAAAGTAGTGTTCCAAATTATTTTGTCTTCTGGATGCTGTTTGAATTAAATTGCTTTCCATGAAAAAGATCGATACTGGGGTGTCTTTATAGGACATTTGATTGCTATTATCTGCTGGTGTTCCTATTTTTGTGTGTGTGTGTGTGTCTTAACAAATTTTGATGTTGTTCTTAATTGGAATGGTGATATTTAGGAAAAACAGCCTAAACTGGTTAATCTTTGGCTTCCCTCAAGAAAAGTCATACTTTTTTGACAAAGGGAAAAGTTATAGTCAACTATTGAGCTTATACAAGACTGGGTTTACTTACTTGTTAGTTTTTACGTGAGAGTTGTACTACCTTGGTAATATTAACTTTCAACAAATATGTTTTGTGTTGTGAAAAGGAGGATAATATAGCCCTATGAAGTGGTTGTAAGTTTTATACATAAGCACATTGTTTGTAGCCTACAATATTTTATCAAAATCATTACATGAAATACCTATGACCAGCATTCTGAAGCCTATTTTCACATGAATATTATAATAATATATTTTAATAAGTGTACTCTCATTATTCTTATAAACGTATTGTCAGTGTATTATTACTATCATTACTCTTCCAATTTTAATCCTGAAGTTCAGTTTTATTTCTTAGATTTTCAGCTGTTTATGAATTACAGCACAAGACTGTATTCTAGGCAAATAGTAGAGACTCATTATCTTTAGTTCATCCCTATTTCAAATAAATGACTTTAGCATAGTGCACCAAAGGACATTAAATTAGTAAATTCTACACTGTATGACCCGAGTGGGTCAAGACACTTCCTGTATCCTCCTTTTATCCCTGAAGTTCTTGTACGTAGATGAACCCTGAAGAGCTCTAGAGGTTTGTTTCTGTTTGCATGTGCAAATGGTTAATGTTACAGGGACAGGCAAGATATGAAACTGGTAGTATAGATCAGGTGAGCTGTTGGAATAACTTCATTAGGGTTCCTGAGGTGAAGTTCTTTCTCTGCTCTTTTAGAACATCACTGATGCTCGCAGCAGGACACAAAAGCAAAGGAACAGTCAGTCTGCTTCTGGAAAAAGGAGTTGACGTGTGTTTGAAAGATTGCTCTGGTAGGACCGCATTGTCCTATGCAGTCAATTGCAATGATAACCTGTGTTTACATGAAATGCTGCTTAATATTGAAAGGAGGATTGAAGTCATTACAAGAATTGCACCTTCTACATGAGGTTTCAGCTGAATTCTGGTAGTTCTGGTAATTTGGCAAAGCAACCATGAAACCAAGATCACTAAACAAAGTTAGAGAAGTCAGGTGTTGCAAAGGTTGTAGTTTTCTTTCAGAACTTTGTTCCAATCAAGAGCTGGGGCTTGACACTACGGACTCAAACATGTTACACAGGTTCTCTTCTTTTGTGTAGAACACCCAAGCCCTACCTCAGGACTTTGAAGAGCTTATCGTTATTAATCCCAGTATCTTCCAGAACCCCTGTGCATGGGGTTCCAAGAGTGTCACCATTTGATGTTGAATTAGTTACATTTAATAAGAAATCTTGTGCATTTCCTGTTAAGAGCTGGTACCTTCAACCATACCCCCCTAATTTTTTCAAGAAGCTAAGGCTGTCCTTTAGTCAAGGAAAACAACCCTCTTTGACAAGTAGGGTAGAGGAAAGGACATCATTATCACTCCATTGATACTACTGTTACAATGATGCTCTTGAAATTTTCTCTTGCATTTAGGTAAAAAATAACCTCTACTGCCAGGTTGCACTAACTGATCCAGACCCCCTCACTGTTCATGGTAATGCATGCATAGACTTAAAAGTTAGACACTTTTTGAATTCGTGTTCGTTTATGCTTCCTCACTATTCCCAAAGTGGAATCACAGGCATTGGCATCTGGACCTCTTATTTCATCCACATACAGTGAGGAAACTGACCTTTCCCACTTAGTGTCAGAGTTACGTGGAGCTGACAAATTATTTGGGACTTTGATGCTGAGTTATGCTATGAGGCATCATTGTAAACCTTCAGATAGGTTCCAGAAATGTTTCAGGAGGTGATCACCCCTGTGTTTCTTCTGTGCCCCCAGATCTGCACCCAACGAGCCTTTGCATGTGTTGAGAACTTTTTCTTTAGTCATGGGAGGAGCATTATCTTCCTTCCCTGGGGTGGGTTCCATCATTCCATTGTCCCTCAAGTGATCATTTTCCTGTAGTAATGAAACTCTCCCAATGGTATATATCCCTCAAGTTTTTTCAATTATTTTTAAATTAGCCTCATGAGGAGGACATGGAGCACAATTTTATGAAATTGAAGAAAACTTGAATTTAAGAGAGCTAAACTTCATCATGTTTCAGTACTCTTTCCACATATAGCCGGGTTTTGCATTCCAAGTCACTGGATGTAAATGTGAAGATTAAGCATTATTCTAGCAAAGGAGCTGGTGGTTCAGAGTTTGAATAGGTAGGGAAGGAGTAGGAATAGTCCAAGTCATGTGTCAACATTCATTATTTTTCTGCCCTGGGTGTGACTGATTGATTCAATCATAGGTGACAATTATATTGTTTAATGGGATGATATATTTATAAATTGATTTACCAATCATTACGTAGCTGACTTCTCTGAAATTCTAGATTCAAAGAGTAACTGATGACCCAAGTTTGGACTTGGTCTTTTCTGAGTACTTCAATATTGAAACATGAGGGAAAACACAACTTGATTCATGTTTGCAATTCCTATATATTTCAGAGTAGGGAACAAATTACTACTCTGCTTTCCTCTTTCTCTGAGCATGGTTTTATAACATCCTATTAAATCTCCAGCCTGGTGAACTGAAGCAGTAAAATCCATATTGTTGAAGGAAAACTTGGGGAAATGACTTGTTTAACAACAATAGGCTGGTGCTTAGAAGCTGGAACTTCTTCTAAGTTCAGGGTACTTTCTGGCCCGGAAAGTCATGGATAACATGACATTATTGAAAGTGCCAGTATCATGTGCCATACCATAAGGTCTTTGATTTATGTCTGCCTCACTTTCCCTTTGTGTCCTCTCATTACTATCTTAAAAATTATTTGTTGATTTTGGAAACTTGAAGTGTGTGTGATAAAGTTCTGTTAGTAGATTTGACTGTGTGATCTGGTCTTATTCATTTGATATATATGCAAAATGTTTTCCAGATCAGTATTAAAAAAGTAATTTTATTTATTACTTTTTTGCACATATCAGTAAAGAAATAGCTGTTGTATATGAAGAAAAGCAACGTGAAATATTTCAAAATAAATACCCAGGTAAGACTGTTCATTAATTACTCTTAATAACTTTTATGTATGTATATATGTATGTGTGTGTGTGTGGTGATGAGGATTGTGAACCCAGTGCCTCACATGTGCTAGGCAAGCACTGTGCCACTGAGCCACAATCCTAGCCCTGTAAATTACTCTTGGTTCTACTGGCCTAGATAAAAATGGAAGTGTACAATATTGAAACCACAAAACAGCAAACTAAAATATCAAAGAATGAATTCTATTGTAAATATAACCAGTGGTTTTTTTGATGGTTTTTAATTCAGTATGACCTAAGAATATAAGGTTTAAATTTGTAAGATGAAACAATATTTTCTATAGTAAATATCCAAATTTTCATTCTAGTCCTGAAATCATGTATGTTTTCAGATCAGTAAGAAAGAGTTTTATGAGTTGTGTTGTCTCATTAGTTTCATTTTAGCCAATTATAGTCCATGGAAAATCAAAAGTTCCTTTTAGTTTTCACAGTATATATATTAAAATTTTTGAATAGATACTATGACACCGTTATCTATGCCACAGGCCAAGTGATTTGTGTCATCACAATAGGATGAAGTATTCTATAAATCTTATGGACTCTTCTCTTCAGAATAGAATCAAACTTTGTTTAGTGTATTTTCAAGATGTTTAAATTAGGAACTAATATACTTATCCTGTTGCATTCAACTTTAGCTGTTTCTGGTGTTATGGCAGCTAGGTCTTGCTGAAATATACAGTGACTTTAGCATCAGTAGGTGCCTTTTTACAATTTAATTACTTCTTTGTGTATCTCAAGCATCAAAAATTTAGGTGATGGTTAAAGTTAAATTCTTTGAGAAAATAAAAGTAGACCTTTGTCTTAACTCTTTTTATAGTTTTATAAAGACTCAGTTTATACGTATTCTAAGTTGCTTCTTTTAACTAAAAGTATATGGATTTGTCACCAGAAGTACTTGCAGGAAAGACATCAGAGGAAGAACAGGCAAGACTTGATGTGTGTGAAGTTAACGAACTAAAGGTATATTTTCAATGACTATTCTGTTTTAATCATGTTTTCTTTGTTTTCATAATGAAGATAAGGCCAAGGGAAATTATTGTTGAGCCTTGCCCTTTAGAATCAAAAAATCATAGTTTGATATTTAATATTAAAACAGTTTTAGCTGGTTGTCAAGTTAAAATATTCTTAAAATCTACAATAACTTGTAGTCAAAGTCCATCCTTGGAATGGAGGCATTAATTCCTCTGTATATTGGATGGACTTCCATTTGTCTAACATTGTTACAAACTGCAGAGGGCCCCTGGGAATTTGAGTCTCAGGTTGTGGGAAATATTCTCATAATCTCATAATCTGTGCTCCTTAATCATCTGAAGGTGTTCTGTCATTTGTCCAAGTGGCCTGTGAACAGGGAAACGAATGCAGTAGAGGTGGTTGGTAAAGAGTTGTTACTTGCTCAGAGTATCTTGCTGTGTTAATTTAGAGAAAAACTGTTTTCATTTAAGAGAATATCGGGAAGAGAGTGAGAAATTGAGATAAGAGTGAGTAGGGATACAAAAATGTATTTCAGTTTGAGAATCCCACCTAATATTCTGAATGTTTGTTGTGCTTCAAGGTTATAGGTTTTTTTATGTTTTGTCAAAATATTGAAAGCATGGTTCCAGGATGACTTTAGATACTTAAAAACTAGTTGGGGGTCGGTGGGCCAGGTTTGAAGGAACTAGGGTTGGTAGTAAAGTGGCATGCGGGACAAGCTGGATTGTAGGAAGGTGGCTAAACTATTTGTCACGTTAGGGGGACCTGGCTGACCATGTCCAGGGGACCCAACTTTCCTGGGCCCGTGGATCAGGGCCAGGTGCTGGGTCCTACTGGTTGATGCTGAACCTTTGTGCCAGGCCAGGTGGGTCTCTTGGCCAAGTGACAGCTTGACATGCAGGGCTGTGGGCTGATAGTGAAGCTAAGGGTCTAGTAGGCAGAGCAGTGAGCTTGGTTGGGGGACTGGAGGGTTGGGAGATTAGTGAGTGGGTGGCCCACTGGTGATGATATTGGAGGTCCTGAAGACCCTGGGACCAGTGGGTGTTGGACTGAAGTGGGAGTCAGGGAAACAAATGTTTATGCTGCCACACTTTTCAGAAATCACCAGTCTCATGAGTTTTGTAGGTTTCTTTCATTCATCTGTGTACAGGATTTTCTTACATGATTAAATGTATTTCCATTTGAGCATTCCAGCTCATTTTGTATACATTTGTTGTGCTTTCATAGTTATAGATTTTCAGTGTTTGTCAAAATTTTGAAAGCATAGTTCCAAAATGACTTTAAATATTTAGAAACAACTGTATATGCTTCCACACTTAAAAAAAAAAAAACAGTCTCCTACATTTTTTGAATCAGCTGTTTACATGGTGGTGTTATAAAAAGATGTGTAAGTTTAGACATATGTGATTTCATCACATTAGGAGCCCACACCCCCAGCCAAACACTTGGTACATGACTTCCACATTAGAAGACAAGGTTTAAGGTACACTGAGTTTTATAGATAGAAACACAAAAGCAAAGAACACCCATTCAGAGATATTATGTAAGAGCTAACTAGAGGAGGCTTCCTATTGTTCTCCAATACATCCAATTACTCTAACTAAATTACACATGTAATGTATCTGATGGGATGAAATTTATCTGAATGATTTGATGAGATTTCTGACCCAGCATAGTGGAATCAATGGAATCATTCCCTTGGGGTTTTTCCCATAAAATGGTAGGTCATGACACTAGGAGTGTGGATGGGATCATTTAAACTTTCTTGGTTTTTCCCATATTATAAATAGAATATCAAGCTAGATATTTCCACATCCTCAGGCTGTGCGATTTTACTGACGGTTATTGATTGTGAAATCAGAAAACAAGCTCATTTTCCAGTGGTGTGTATTAGCAACTCTGCAGTTTCAGTCTGTCCCTCATTCTGTTGTAACTTTGACCTTAACTTCAGTGACAACCATTCCCATTTTTAAAACCCCAGAAGCCAAATGAGAAAAGTGTTAAAGGCAGTGGTGGAAAGAGTAGCTTAGTGTGGAAATGGGAAAGCTGCTTGTAGCTCCTGAAGCCCCATGAAGTCTGTGCTCTAATCTGCCTGTTGAATGTTAGATCAGGTACTAAAGACAGAAGAGGACAACAATCATGTTCTTCTTTTTCCTCCTGCCAGTCACATGGGGATTGAAAACATTAGGTGCCAAGAGAGGATGAAATTAAAGCATAGTATGAACAATGTCCCTTTTTATCTTTTGGAACATGGTTTCTTTCACTCAAAGACAAATGAAGCAGAATCTATAAATTGAATTGGAGGGTATTTAGAAAATTAAAGTAAGCACCTATTTCCTTTTTACGTAACGAAGACATGACAATTCCACAAAGCCAGGTTCTACTCTCAAGGAAAACAAAAATGTGCCTTTTGTTGAAAAGTATCATCTCTCTCACTCTCAATCTTTCCTGAAAGGATGAACAACACTGCAGGGGACCTGAAATAGAAAATATCAAAACCCCAGAAATGTGTGAAGGTGGTGGTGCTGCTTCTGCCTCTATTCATGATGAACTTCCAAAACCCAATAAACAGCACTTGGCTCTTGAGAAGGAACATCATGATCAGTAAGACTATGGAAATATTTCCCAGTAGATAGTAGTTATTGATTTTTAAAATGAATTCTAAATTGGGCTATATTTATGATTGTCAAATTTTATGCCTTCGTTAGGGCTATTAATCTTTGCATGAGTCTCAGAACAAGGTAGCCAAACAGGGAGGTGCCAGTTCTTTAATTACATTAAGCTGTAGTTCAACTACATTCATAAGTTTGTCATTCATGTAGTTATCTCACATGTTGGCAAATGTGAGGAAAATGATGTTCTTACACACTATTGGTAAATGGAATTTGAAAAACCTGTTTGAAGGGTGATTTTTGAGTATGTATCAAAATCTCAAGTATATCCTTCTTTTCTTTTAGAAGCTTCATTACTAGAATGAATCCTTCCAGGTCAGATAAATGTGACTTCAAATCATTACATGCATGCATATGATAAGGGTGACTGCATTTAGATATACCATATGTCCATGAAGGATAATATATATGCTAAGGATATTTATATAAACATGTTGGGGGAAACTTATCAACATTTGATAAAGGGTGTGTCATACTATCAATCAGAAATTGGAAAACATTTTTTGGCAAAATCTCAGGTAGTTGGTATTTTCTGCTCTGTGGATAATTGGGTCCTATGGGTGTGGCTACATTCCTCCCAACCTGCATGTATAGGGGCTGGGCTGTTCCTCAGCAGCAGAGTGCTTGGAAAGCATACAGGTTGCCCCCAGTTGGATCACCAGCACCACAGAAACCCTCTCCCCAACCACAAATATTAACCTATATAGGCAGTTTGCTGCATTTGGCCCACAGACAGTATTTTCTTGACCCCTTCCTCTATTGCGATGGTCATATGATTCCTGTTCTTAATTCTGTTTAAGTGGTGAATCACAGTTATTGATTTTCCTTAGGTCAAACCATCCTTGCATCTCTCGGAAGAAGATGCATGGTATATTATCTTCTTACTGTGCTTTTGCATGCATTTTGCATTGAAAATATGAATTTTTGCATCTGTCTTCTTTATCAGGGATATTGATGTGTAGTTGTCTTTCCTTGGTGTGTCTTTGTCAGGTTGTGGTATCAGGTTATGGGTTCGTGCAGTGTATCTGGGTGTGTGCCCTCCCTTTGAATTTCAGGGAATAATTTGAGAAAGACTGATGTTATGACTCTTTTAAAGATCTGGTAGAATTCATTTGAAAATCCACTGGTCCTGTCTTTTCTTGGCTGTTAGGCCTTTAAATGTGGTTTCAAGCTCATTAGTCGATGTTGGTCTGTTGAGGTTTTCTGCCTCTTCCTGGCTCAACATGGGCAGGTCATATGTGTCTAGAAATTTGTCAGTGTCTTCTAGATTTTCCAGTTTGTTAGTCAACATTTCCACAATAGTTTCTAATGATCCTCTGGATTTCAAAAGCATCTGTGCTATTATCCCCTTTCTCATCTCTGTTGTTGTGGATTCATACTTCTCTCTCTTCCTTTGGTTAGTTTGGCTATGTGTTTACCAATCCTCTTTATCATTTCAAGTATCCAACTCCCTGTTTTTTCATTTCTTTTGTATTTTTTCCCAATTTAATTAATTTTTGCTCCAGTCATTTTTGACCCCCATCTTCTACTGGTTTTGCAGTTAGTTTTTCCTTTGCTAAGGCATTGAGGTGTAGCGTATATGTTTACATATTTGGACCTACTTTTTAAAATTGTAGGTGCTCAGTGGTAAACACTTCCCACTAATTGTTTTCTTACTGTCTCAGGTGTATTGATTGGGGTCTGGGGATGTGGCTCAGTTAGGCAAAGTGCTTGCCTGGCAATCATGAGGCCCTGGGTTCAAATCCCCCAGCACCAAAAAAAAAAAAAAAAAAAAGAAAAAAAAGAAAAAAGAACACTCTAGAAATATTGATTAGTTTTATGTTTTCTCTTATTTCTTCAAAATATATCTTTCTTCTTTGGTCCATTCTTTACTTCAAAGAGTATTGTTCAAAATCCTTATGTTCATATTGTTTTCATTATTTTTCTTGCTGTTGTATTCTAAGTTAATTTCATTAAGGTCCGATAGTATGTGTGGGATTATATTGACTTTCTGTGTTACCTGAGACTTACATTGTGAGATATGAAGGAGAGTTTGGTTGGTTACAGGAATCTTGGCTGGGAATTGTTTTCCTTTGGATCTTGAAACATCTCATTCCAGGCCTTCCTTCATTTTGAGTTTGAGTTGAGAAGTCCAAAGTAAGCCTTGTTGACTTGCCCATCAATATGAGTTGGTGTCATGATTTTTGTTTTGGGTATTGGATGCAGGGGAGTTACCCACTAAACCACATCCCCAACACTTCTTAGTTTGGTCTCACTAAGTTCCTTAGGGCCTCATTAAAGTGCTGAGTCTGGTCTGGATCTTGCAATCCTCCTGCCCCAGCCTCCTGTGTTACTAGGATAACAGGTGTGTTGCCACCATGTCTGGCAGAATATCCTAATTTTAAAAAACATTTTGAAGTGCTTGCTTTCTACTGGTGATACTGAGGGGAAGTTTTGCAATTACTGACTTAAATTCTGTCACTTCACAGGGCAAAAATCAATATGGACAATGAGAGGGACATTGTCGAAGAGATTCTGCGCAATCAAATTTTCTATGAAAAGGAGGTGAGTATGGCAATAGAGAAAATGAATCCTCAGGTATTTTCTCTATTCCTCTTCAAATATTTGGAAGTCTGTATTTATATGAATACATATTTTGAAATTTCAGTATATATGTCATGAAAAATATTGAAGAGATGAGTTTTAATATGTATTTGTATGCAGTCTGTATTTTAATATACTCTTGAGATTGAGTGTACATGCATTTGGGAAGTGGTGGTGGCGTTTTCTAAATGAGATTGAATTCCCAATGAGAACTCTCTTCCAGGGATATTGCATATTGAATTATTTGACTTTCTGTTCATCATGGAAGGTTTTTATCTCATACTCAATTATGTAGGATTGTTTGAGTGGATACAATATGCTTGGTTTTCACCTAATTTTTTTTGAGGACATTAGAGATATGTTTCAAAGCCCTCCTGTCTTTTAATGTCGGCACTAATAAATTAGTTGAAATTCTAATTGGCTTACCTCAAAATGCAACCTCCTGTTTTCTCTTCCAGGTTTTCAAACTTCCATCCTCATTGTGTACATTAGACATTTTCTTTTTAATGTATTTTGGAGAGCATTGTATTCCTAAGGTTTAGGCAATTTTCTGATATCTTTTTAAAAACCTTGTTCATTCTCTTAGTCTGTGCTTAGGTGCCTTTGTCCACACCAGCCATTCTTAGATGTGTTCTCTTAATCTTATCCCAGATTTCTATTGTATTCTGTGCACTGTATCTTAATGTCTATTCTATGTTGAAAGCATTACTTTGCAGATAATAAATTTTACCTTCAGGGCTTGAGAATGTGTTTTCTGTGTGAACTAATCTTCCTTTTCTAGGAATACTCTTTGTTTCTTTTTTAGACTGACTCTCTTTATTGAAATATTTCTCATTCCATGTTTTTCTCTATAGTTCATTCCTTACTCTTTTTTCACAGTTCATCGATCATTTTAAATATAAATTTTAAAATTCCTTGTCCAATATTTTCTTCTCATTGTTGTCAGCGAGGTCAGTTGTTGAAATTTCTGGACTGTTGGGGTAGCTTGCTCCCCTTTTCCTCTTGTCTGCGTGTCTCCCCATGTTCTGGGATGATTATCTCTTTTACTTTTATGTAAGGAATTGTTTAGTGAGCTCCTTCCTCTTAAGTGCCCTGGACAGGGCAAATAGCCAGGTATTGTTCTCCTGTACCACGTGTATACTTAGCTGTTCCCAGTATCAGCACCACTTTGTGATCAGATATTAAACTCTTGTTTCTACAGTCACATGAGATCAGCACAATCTGCCAGGAGAACTTTGGGGGGAACATGTAGAAAATGCTTCCATGCTTCTTTCATCCAGGTATAAAATTGTAGTAGTAGTCTGCAATAAGTCAATAAATATGTTATTAAAGATAGTAAAATTACTTTTATAATATAGCTGCTGAAAAGAGAAGGAAATCATTTGGAAAAGTAAAGCAGAGAGAGAAAAGTTGGAAAAGTGTAATAGAAACCAAGGTATAAAAAAGGAAAGATGGGAAGGGTGAATGTGAGGCAGGAGCAGCTAACTCAAGAAGAAAAAGAGGGAGTGAGGAGAAAGTGTAATAGACCCAACCTAGGGAAACAAAGAGTTATTTCAAGTAGAGATAAAAGTCTAGGAGGCCCTCTCTTGTCCTTGGTGTATCTGCATACCTACTATGTTTCTGCTCAGTTACAGGGATGGTGCCTGATTTTTTGTGACTTCACCGCCTATTTAATTTTTTTCTGTAAGGGAGTGTATTTGTGTGACCTCTCCTGAAGAAGAGCTGTGTGAGTCCGTGAGTCCAGTGCTATCACATCCAGAATGGGCTCCCCATGCCTATTTTGGTGTGTGTGGGGGGTGTGGTGGTCTAAGAGGCATATCAGCCTCTTTGCTGTGGTGCTGGGTGTCTCATTGTGGGTACATAAGGATCTGAAATCAGGTCATAGGTCAGTGGGTTTCTATTAGGGTTCACTGGGAGGTAGCTAACACACATGGGGTTCACCTTTATAGGCCACTTTGTGGCTTTTACTGGCAATATGTATGCCCCTGGTTCTCTGCTGACTGCTTGGTGTTATCCTCAGGACCTGTCTTCTGTGAGTCTGAATGAGAGTTGAGTTAACTGGCAACTCTGGTACTTAGAACTTTGTGTCATCCTTGTGCTGGTGGGGCACATGCAGTATTTTCCAGGTTGCTATGTTTTTCTCACCAGCTGTTTTTGTTGTTCAGCCCAGGGGCCTGAGCCTGGGTGCTTGGAGTGTGTTATATGCTGCATCATCTGGTTGCTTCTCCTGGAAGCAGGAGTGCAGGATGCACGGTTCATGTCTATCACTGATGGCGTGGAATGCTGAGCACCCACTCCTCTGCACAGGGTCATCTTTCAAATAGCACAGAATGTTGTGACTGTCCTCAAGTGTGGGACTTGTGTTTGAAGGCTTTTTGTGTGTGATGTGTGGCACAGCAGGCTCCATCCTGGTTGATGTAGAACACAGGGGTACCACCCTGAGTCTGGGGCAGAGCATCAATTCACCTGTCTGTGTTTGAGCTCCTGTTGCCACTGGTGGTAATACTTTGAAGCCAAGTCACCTTTGCTGGGACTTGTGTAGAGTTGATAAAGTTACTTGCTGGTTTTCTGCTTCTGTGGAACCCCTGGCTGTGCAATCTCTGTGGGCTGTGGATGTCACAGAAGCCTCTACCCTGACTAGGACATCCCTCCATGGATTTTCCAGTCACCGTGATTGGGGATAGCATACCAGTCGATCCCTCCTATACTGAGCTCCTGCAAGATCTGAGTTGGATGTAATAATCCTTTGGTTTTACATCTTGAGATTTATTAGTCTTTATAAGGAAATCAGAGTCTTCCCCAATATGTTGGAATGTGGAACTTATATATCGTTCTAGCAGTTGCAAAGCCTCTCTCATTCCTAGGTCTTTGATCCACTTTGATTTGAATTTTGTGTGGGATGAAAGGTCTAATTTCATTGTTTTCTTTGAGTGGACAAATATGGTATAATCTTTACATCTATGAACATTATTGAGGGAAAAATAAGTTATAAATCTATGGACAGAATAATATAAACATATATAAAGAAAAAGTTATCTCTAAAACATACAAATGTATAATTTAGAATTATTCTTGTTATACTACATATGAGGAAACATATACTTTAATATACAAAACATATATGAAAACCTAGACACAGAGGAGGTAAATTACCACAAGGTTCGTAGTTGTCATTCAGTGTGTGGGGGTCTAGAAGGGAATGCACACACGGGGGCACAAAAAGACAGGAAAAATTTCAACCTGTTCTATACTTTAAGGTGCACAGAAGTTCTGCTTTTGTTTTCCTTATCTAACTGTGCATACGAGATAGATTCACTTCTGTTTATGCTAATTAGAAATGTAAAATCAAAGAAAAATGGGTCTCACTCCAAAGGAAATACATCAAATTGCTTTTTACCCAGATAAAGGTACACAAATGGGCAATAGAACAATTCATGTTTCCCCAAACGTGGAATAGGATAAGTACACTTATACTCAAAATTTCTAACAATAACATGAGTAATTAATGTTTGAAATGTGATATACAACAATATTCTAAGAGAAAGAGTCCCCTCCTCCAAACTGTATTCTATTGTATCCTAACTGATGTCATTAACTGAGTAAATTGAGATGTTAATTAAGAGAACCCATCAACTCAATGTCCATCTCTTTGAGTGAGGGCTGTATTTCTCATAAAAGAGTATTGTCATGGGTACTTTATTGTTGTTAAAGAAATATAACCTTTTATGAGGTTTGATTTACACATAATGTCTTTCATATTCTCAGTACACTTTAGAATGTCACAAAATATATGTCATGTAACTGTCACCACAAAACTTACAACATTTTCCTTACTCTTCAAAGATTTCAATATGATCATTTGCCATCAATTCCCACATTTCCTTCTAGGCCCAGGCAAGCATTGATTATCTTTCTATAAATAGTTTTTCTTGTTTAAGAATGTATCAACAAATCATAAAGTATGTATACTCCATGTTGATTTCTTTCACTCGGAACTTTTTTAAGATCCATTCATGCTGTTGCAGTTATCAGTTTTTAATTTCTTTTCATTACTGTTCATAAATTGGTTATACGGATATATCAAAATTTGTTTATTCTCTTGTTTGTGGACATTTGAGATCTTCCCAGTTTGAGCTCGTATGTAGAAAGCCATAAACATTTGTGTACAAGTTTCTGTGTCCATCAATGTTTTCCAATCCCTGGGGTAAATACCTTGGGTACCTGAATTTTTAAATGTGTATTCATGCCTGTGTTCTAAAATTGTTGCGTTATTTTACATTCTAATTAGCAATACCAGAGAATTCTATCTGCTCTCTACATCTTTTCCTATTCTCCTTGTAGTTTTTTTGTTTGTTTGTTTTCAACATTACTCTGTTTCTATTAACAGAAAATAAATTATACAGCTCATTGAACCCTTACATGTACAGCTTAAATGATAATAAAAAAAAAACACAAAATTTTTCAGTTTAGGTTTAATACCCAGCTTTCAACATCTCTATTTTTTTATGAGTGGCTGAAATATCTTTTATTTATTTTTTTTATTATTGTAAACAAATGGGATACATGTTGTTTCTCTGTCTCTACATGGCGTAAAGGCATACCATTTGTGTAATCATAAATTTACATAGGGTAATGTTGTTTGATTCATTCTGCCATGTTTTCCCTTCCCCCCACCCCTCGCACCCCTCCCCTCCCTCTATACAATCCTTCCTTCCTCCATTTCTGCCCCCCTCCCTAAACCCAACTCCAACCCCAACACTAACCCCTCCCACCCCCCAATATGTGTCATCATCCGCTTATTAGCAATATCATTCTTCCTTTGGTTTTTTGAGATTGGCTTATCTCACTTAGCATGATATTCTCCAGTTTCATCCATTTGCCTGCAAATGCCATAATTTTATCATTCTTTATGGCAGAGTAATATTCCATTATATATATATATCACATTTTCTTTATCCATTCATCAATTGAAGGACATCTAGGTTGGTTCCACAATCTGCCTATTGTGAACTGAGCAGCTATGAACATTGATGTGGCTGTATCTCTGTAATATGCTGATTTTAAGTCCTTTGGGTATAGGCCAAGGAGTGGGATAGCTGGGTCAAATGGTGGTTCCATTCCAAGTTTTCTAAGGAGTCTCCATACTGCTTTCCAGAGTGGCTGCACTAATTTGCAGCCCCACCAGCAATGTATGAGTGTACCTTTCTCCCCACATCCTCGCCAACAACCGTTGTTGCTTGTCTTCTTGATAATCGCCATTCTAATTGGGGTGAGATGGAATCTTAGGGTGGTTTTGATTTGCATTTCTCTTATTACTAGAGATGTTGAACATTTTGCCATATGTTTGTTGATTGCTTGTAGATCTTCTTCTGTGAAGTGTCTATTCATTTCCTTAGCCCATTTGTCGATTGGATTATTTGCATTCTTGGTGTAGAGTTTTTTGAGTTCTTTATAGATTCTGGAGATTACTGCTCTGTCAGAAGTATGATTGGCAAAGATTTTCTCCCACTCTGTAGGCTCTTTCTTCGCATTGCTGATAGTTTCCTTTGCTGAGAGAAAACTTTTTAGTTTGAATCTCTCCCAGTTATTAATTCTTGCTTTTATTTCTTGTGCTATGGGAGTCCTGTTGAGGAAGTCTGGTCCTAAGCCGACATGTTGAAGCTCTGGACCTACTTTTTCTTCTATAAGATGCAAGGTCTCTGGTCTGATTCCGAGATGCTTAATCCATTTTGAGTTTAGTTTCGTGCATGGTGAGAGATATGGGTTTAGTTTCATTCTGTAGCATATGGATTTCCAATTCTCCCAGCACCATTTGTTGAAGAGGCTATCTTTTCTCCACTGCATATTTTTGGCCCCTTTGTCTAGTATGAGAAAATTGTATTTATTTGGGTTTGTGTCCGTGTCCTCTATTCTGTATCATTGATCCACCTTTCTATTTTGGTACCAATACCATGCCGTTTTTGTTACTATTGCTTTGTAGTAGAGTTGAAGATCTGGTATTGCAATACCCCCTGCTTCACTCTTTCAGCCAAGGATTGCTTTAGCTATTCTGGGTTTTTTATTCTTCCAGATGAATTTCATAATTTCTTGCTCTATTTCTGTAAGGTACATCATTGGGATTTTAATTGGAATTGCAATGATTCTGTATAGCACTTTTGGTAGTATGGCCATTTTGACAATATTAATTCTTCCTATCCAAGAACATGGGAGATCTTTCCATCTTCTAAGGTTTTCTTGAATTTCTTTCTTTAGTGTTCTGTAGTTCTCATTGTAGAGGTCTTTCACCTCTTGTGAGAATGATTCCCAAATATTTTATTTTTTTTGAAGCTTTTGTGAATTGGGTAGTTTTCCTAATTTCTCTTTCTGAAGATTCATCACATATGTATAAAAATGCCTTAGATTTATGTGCATTGATCTTACATCCCGCTACTTTACTGAATTCACTTACGAGATCTAAAAGTTTTCTGGTGGAATTTCCTGGTTCCTCTAAGTATACAATCATATCATCACGTAATAGGGATAGTTTGAGTTCTTCTTTTCCTATTCATATCCCTTTAATTTCTTTGGTCTGTTTAATTGCTCTGGCTAGAGTTTCAAGGATGATATTGAATAGAAGTGGTGAAAGAGGGCATCCCTGCCTTGTTCAAGTTTTTAGAGGGAATGCTTTCAGTTTTTCACCATTTAGAATGATATTAGCCATGGGCTTAGCGGAGATGGCCTTTACAATGTTAAGGAATGTTCCCACTATCCCTAATTTTTCTAGTGTTTTGAGCATGAAGGGGTGCTGTATTTTATCAAATGCTTTTTCTGCATCTATTGAAATAATCATGTGATTCTTGAATTTAAGTCTATTGATATGGTGAATGACATTTATTGATTTCCTGATGTTGAACCAACCTTGCATCCCTGGGATGAAACCCACTTGATCATGGTGCACTATCTTTTTAATATGTTTTTGTATGCGATTTGCTAAAATTTTGTTGAGAATTTTTGCATCAATGTTCATTAAGGATATTGGTCTGAAATTTTCTTTCCTTGATGTGTCTCTGTCTGGTTTAGGAATCAGGGTAATATTGGCTTCATAGAATGAATTTGGGAGGGTTCCATCCTCTTCTATTTTATGGAATACTTTGAGAAGTATTGTAATGAGCTCTTCTTTAAAGGTTTTGTAGAACTCGGCTGAGAACCCATCTGGTCCTGGACTTTTCTTTGTTGGTAGACTTTTGATGACTTCTTCTATTTCATTACTTGAAATTGGTCTATTTAAATTGTGTATGTCCTCCTCGTTCAGTTTAGGCAATTCATATGTCTCTAGAAACCTGTTGATGTCTTCGAAATTTTCTATTTTGTTGGAGTAGAGATTTTCAAAATAGCTTCTAATTATGTTTTGTATTTCAGTCGTGTCTGTTGTGATATTTCCTTGTTCATTCCGAATTTTAGTGATTTGGGTTTTCTC
Organism: Sciurus carolinensis; assembly: GCF_902686445.1. NCBI lineage: Eukaryota > Metazoa > Chordata > Mammalia > Rodentia > Sciuridae > Sciurus > Sciurus carolinensis. Next base: position 27,559,733 of record NC_062223.1, on the reverse strand, counting down.
TAGTCTTCTCTTTGTTAGTGTGGCTAAAGGTTTATCAATTTTGTTTATTTTTTCAAAGAACCAACTATTTATTTTGTCAATTTTTTGTATTGTTTCTTTTGTTTCAATTTCGTTGATTTCAGCTCTGAGTTTAACTATTTCCTTTCTTCTACTACTTTTGGTGTTGGTCTGTTCTTCTTTTTCTAGGGCTTTGAGCTGTAGTGTTAGGTCGTTTATTTTTTGAGTTTTACTTCTTTTTTTAAATGCGCTCCATGCAATAAATCTTCCTCTAAGTACTGCTTTCATAGTGTCCCAGAGATTTTGATATGATGTTTCTTTGTTCTCATTTACTTCTAAGAATTTTTTAATTTCCTTCCTAATATCTTCTGTTATCCATTCATCATATAATAGCATATTGTTTAATCTCCAGGTGTTGGAGTAGTTTCTGTTTTTTACTCTTTCATTTATTTCTAACTTCAATCCATTATGATCTGATAGAATACAAGGTAGTGTCTCTATCTTCTTGTATTTGCTGACATTAGCTTTGTGGCATAATATATGGTCTATTTTAGAGAAGGATCCATGTGCTGCAGAGAAGAAAGTGTATTTGCTCTTGGTTGGATGGTATATTCTATAAATGTCTGTTAAGTCTAAATTATTGATTGTGTTATTGAGATCTATGTTTTCTTTGTTCAATTTTTGTTTGGAAGATCTGTCCAGTGGTGAAAGAGGCGTGTTAAAATCACCTAGTATTATTGTGTTATGGTCTATTTGGTTTCTAAAATTGAGAAGGATTTGTTTAACATACATGGATGAACCACTCTTTCGGGCATAGATGTTTATGATTGTTATATCTTGCTGATTTATGCTTCCCTTAAGCAGTATGAAATGTCCTTCTTTATCCCTTCTGACTAACATTGGCTTGAAGTCCACATTATCTGAAATGAGGATGGATACTCCAGCTTTTTTGCTGAGTCCATGTACATGGTATGTTTTTCCCCATCCTTTCACCTTTAGTCTGTGGGTATCTCTTTCTATGAGGTAAGTCTCTTGCAGGCAACATATTGTTGGATCTTTCTTTTTAATCCAATCTGCTAGTCTATGTCTTTTGATTGATGAATTCAGGCCATTAACATTCAAGGTTATTATTGAGATATGATTTGTAATCCCAGTCATTTGGTTCATATTTAATTTTTTTTTAATTTTTGACACATCTTGATTCCTCCTTTATTTGACAGTTACTTTAGAATAATTCCTCCCTTTGCTGTTTTGCTTCTTTGTTTTTTATCTCTTCCTCATGAAATATTTTGCTGAGAATGTTCTGTAATGCTGGCTTTCTTTTTGTAAATTCTTTTAGCTTTTGTTTATCATGGAATGATTTTATTTCATCCTCAAATTTGAAGGTAAGTTTTGCTTGGTATAAGATTCTTGGTTGGCATCCATTTTCTTTCAGAGCTTGAAAAATGTTGTTCCAGGCCCTTCTAGCTTTTAGGGTCTGGATTGAAAAATCTGCTGATATCCATATTGGTTTCCCCCTGAATGTAATTTGGTTCTTTTCTCTCACAGCCTTTAAAATTCTGTCTTTATTTTGTATGTTAGGTATTTTCATTATAATGTGCCTTGGTGTGGGTCTGTTGTAATTTTGTGTATTTGGAGTCCTATAAGCCTCTTGGACTTGATTTTCCATTTCATTCTTCAGATTTGGGAAATTTTCTGCTATTATTTCATTGAATAGATTGTTCATTCCTTTGGTTTGTTTCTCTAAGCCTTCCTCAATCCCAATAATTCTCAAATTTGGCCTTTTCATGATATCCCATAGTTCTTGGAGATTCTGTTCATGATTTCTTACAATCTTCTCTGTTTGTTCAACTTTGTTTTCGAGGTTAAATATTTTGTCTTCAATATCTGAAGTTCTGTCTTCCAGGTGTTCTATCCTATTGGTTATGCTTTCTATGGAGTTCTTAATTTGGTTTATTTTTTCCTTCATTTCAAGGATTTCTGTTTGGTTTTTTTCAATATCTCTAACTCTTTATTGAAATGATCTTTTGCTTCCTGAATTTGCTCTGTTAACTGTTGATTGGTGCGATCATTCAATGCCTGCATTTGCTCTTCCATCTCATCGTTTGCTTCCCTAATCATTTTAATTATGTACATTCTGAACTCCCTTTCTGTCATTTCTTCTGCCATGCTGTTGTTGGATTTTATTGATGTAACATCTAGATTTGTTTGGGGCATTTTCTTCCCTTGTTTTCTCATATTGTTCAGGAATCAGTGGGTCATTAAGATGTGCAGATTTCCTCTATCAATTTATAATGTCCCTGAAGATTGCTAGTATATCCCCTCTTATCCTTCAGTAGCCTGAAGTCTTGGAGGAAGTTGATAATGCAGAGCTCCACGAAGAAGCTGCCTCTCTAGGGGTGGTGACCCTCAGGTGACGTATATTCCCTGCTAATGGGCAGAGGTGCCTCCACTTGTTGACCAATGGTCATCCAATGGGGAACTAGATTGCGGGCTGAGGCAAGGCCTGTTTGTGCCTGTGTCTCTGGTTTTACCGTCCCTGTGGGAAAAACTCCCCCGGCAGGGAGGACTCACTCGGTGGGGAGGTCTCGCTGGTCAGTTGCCCTCCTAGAGGTTCCCCTCAATCTACAACTACCGCCTGGGCTTGGCTGTCTTCCTCTGCAACGTTCCCAGGGGCCCAGACCTACCTCCTGGGCCTGGGAGCCTCACCCTTCTCAGGCGAGTCTCCTTAGGCTGCCTCTCCCAGAGAATCTGCCCACAGCCCTGGAAACTTCGCTCTGCCCCTAATGTGTGTCTCTGTGCGGCTCTTCCAGCAAGAAGCCACCTAGCTCCTGGGACCCTGCTCTGCACCTAATCGCCTGGCTATGCGGCCCCTCCTCTGTGCCGCCACCTGGAGCCCCGTACAGTAGCTCCGATACCCAGAGACCTGCCACACACCTCCTCCTCCGAACAGCGGCCCGGTTTCCGACGCATTCACTAGGAGTCCAAGAAACTCACTTTGCATCTCCTCTTCCCACCAACCACCCGTAGCCCTAGGCAGTCACTCCAAGTCCAAGTGACCCGCCCTGTTCCTCCTCCTCCTCCTTGGGGTAGCCCCCCGGGTGTTCAGGAGGGGTGGCTCTGAGACCAAGTGACCCACCGCGCTCCTCCAGGCAGGCCACCGGTGTTCAGGAGCGGTCGCTTTTAGTCCAATGAACTCACCACTCCCCTCCTCCTCAGGCAACCACCTGTGGCTCTGATGCAGTCACTCCTAGGTCAAGTGACCCGCCGCACTTCTCTTCTTCCTCCGGGCAACCTCCCGGTCTTCAGGAGTGCTCGTTCTGAGTTCAAACAGCTCGCCACGCAGCTCCTCCTCTGGCAACTGCCTGTGGCTCTGATGCAGTCACTCCTAGACCAAGCGACCCGCAGCGCTTCTCCTCTTTCTCCGGGCAGCCCCCCGGTGTTCAGAAGCGATTGTTCTGAGTCCAAACAGCTCGCCACGCAGCTCCTCCTCAGGCCGCCGCCCAGAGCCCCGGTGGTTGCTCCAAGTCCAAGCGCTGTGATGAGCCGCCTCCTCTATGTTGATCCCAGTTGTCCGTGTTTACCGCTCCAGCCTCCTTGTAGTTTTAATTTGCATTTCCCTGGTGATTAGCAATGTGGACCATGTTTTCTTTTTCAACAATTTTTTATTTTTTTTTCTATTGTACACAAATGAGGTCCAACTTTTCATTTCTCTGTTGGTAAACAAAGTAGTCACATGGTTTGTGTAATCATACATGTACATAGGGTAATGATGTTTGTCTCAGTTCACTATCCTTCCTTCCTCCCACCCCCTTCTCAACCCTCATTTCCCTCTACATAGTCTATTCCTCCATTCTTCCCTTACCCCCTCTGCCCCATTATGTGTCATCATCCACTTATCAGAGATAAGTATTTGGCATTGTCTTTTTAGGATTGACGTATCTCACTGAGCATGATATTCTCCAGCTCCATCCATTTACCTGCAAATACCGTAATTTTATTCCTTATGGCTGAATAATATTCCATTGTGTATGTATACCAGAGTTTCTTTATCCATTCATCTATTGAAGGGAATCTAGGTTGGGTTCTACAATCTACTAAACATTGATATGGCCGTGTCACTGTATTATACTGATTTCAATTCCTTTGGGTATAGGCCAAGGAGTGGGGTAGGTGGGTCAAATGATGTTCTATTCCAAGTTTTCTAAAGATCTCTATACTGCTTTCCAGAGTGGCTGGGCCAATTTTCAGCCCCACCAGCAACCAGTGTACCTTTTCTCCCACATCCTCACCAAGACCTTTCGTTGTTTTATTCTTCATAATAGCCATTGTGATTGGAGTGAGATGAAATCTTAGGGTAGTTTTGATTTGCATTTCTCTTATCAGTAGAGATGTTTTACATTTTTCATATATCTGTTGATTGATTGCATTTCTTCTTCTGTGATGTGTGTGCTCAGTTGCTTAGCCCATTTATTGATTGGGTTATTTTAATTCTTGGTGTAAGGTTTTTTAAGTTCTTTATAAGTTATGCAGATTAGTGCTCTATCTGAAGTGCATGTAGAAAATATTTTCTCCCACTCTGTAGACTCTCTTTTCACATTATTGATTGCATCCTTTGCTGAGATAAAGGTTTTCAGTTTGAATCCATCCCATTTATTGATTCTTGCTTTTCTTTTGTACCACAAACCCTAAAGAAAGAAATTAAAGAAAATCTCAGAGGACAGACTGTTCTCCCATGTCCTTGGATAGGCAGAATTAATATTGTCAAAATGACTGTACTACTGAAAGTGCTATACAGATTCAGTACAATTCCAATTAAAACCCCAATGACGTACCTAATAGAAATAGAGAACGTACTCAAGAAATTTATTTGGAAGAATAAGAGACCCAGAGTAGCTAAAGCAGTCCTTAGCAGGAAGAGTGATGCAGGAGGTATCACAATACCAGACCTTGGACAATACTACAGAGCCATAGTAACAAAAACAGCATGCTATCAGCACCAAACTAGATAGATAGGGCAGTAGTACAGAATAGAGGAGACAGAGACAAATCCACACGGATACAGTTATCACATACTAGATAAAGGTGCCGAAAGCACACAGTGGAGAAAGATAGTCTCTTCAACAAATCATGCTGGTGAAACTGGAAATCCATATGCAGTAAAATGAAATTAAACCCCTATCTCTCACTTCATACCAAACTCAACTAAAAATGGATCAAGGACCTAGGAATTAGACCAGATACCCTGCACCAAATAGCAGGGAAAAGTAGGCCCAAATCATCATGTTGGCTTAGCACCATACTTGCATAACAAGACTGCCCATATTTTTAATAGCCATTCATGTGTCTGTGTCAGCCAGTCCAAATTCTTTGCCCTTCATTGTTGCATTGTCTTATTACTGAGTTTAAAAATTCTTTTTCTTGATGTGACTCCTTTGTCAGACGTAGGCTATGTAAGTATTGTCTCTTACTCTGAGCTTGTTTTTTCTTTCATCACACTGTGTTCCAATGAAAGTTTTTCAATTTTTTTTCATTTGTTGTTTTTCGACAGATGTGATAGTAAAGTGTAATTTCCCATACTATACATACATGGAATATTTGATTAGGATCCCATTCCTGTGGTTTTTAGGTAATGTGGCGTTACACTGGCTATCATTTATGGGCAAAGAAAAGTCATGTCCAATTCATTCTACTGCCCTTTCTATTTGCAACACCTGACTTTTCCCTTTTAACACCAAGGATTAGTCACCCTTTGTGTAGTCTCCTGGAGTTCTATTCTTCCCCTCCCTTCCCTTCTTTGTTGTGGTTTAGCATCCATATATCAGAGAATATTCAGCCTTTGGCAAAGTATCTGGCATGTCCTGGAGGACCCGTTAGCCTGGCCAGGTAGATTAGGGCCTACTTCTATGTCATGCCAGCCAGCACTACAGCTATGTGCTGGGTTGGGCAGGTCTGATAGTGAAGCAGCAGAATGGCATGCAAGGCAGTGGATCAGCAGCAAAGCTGTGGCCATAGTAGTTTCTAGTTTCATTCTCCTACTTACAGATATTGTTTTCCCAGTGCCATTTATTAAGGAGGTTATCTTTTTATCAAGATACATTTTTGTCACCTTTTTCAGTGTCAGATGAATATACCTGTGTGGTATCCTCTCTCTGTCTTCTCTTCTGTGCCACTGGTCTCCTGTCTTGATGTCAAATGATGTTGTTTTTTAATGATAGTTCTGTAGCATAATTTAACCTGAGGTATCGGGTTGCCTCCAGCATCGCTGTTCTTGCACCCACTTCCAACAAAACATGGCCATTACTTACTGGGTTATGAGTTTTTAACTCCTTATAATTCATACAATCATCTGTAGATTTGACAAACAAAAAGAGGAAAATGATGGCTGGATTGTCAGCTTTCCACTTTGGAAATCAAGTTATGTCATCTTAGAATTTGCAGTGAGATCCTCTTTCCACCTGGCAGCTTAATCCTCTGCTTAATCCTCTGACTGGTCTTACACCTGGCACAGATCCTACCTTCTCAGAAACCAGAGTTCTCTCTATTCACCTCTTTTTCCTTCCACACATAGAGATGGAGATGTATAGTTTATAGTATTCATTAGGTAAATACGTCATCACTTACAGAGAAAAATATTTCAGGGTGTAGCCCTTAAAAATCAGGTAGTGTTCAGGTCACCTGTGAATGATAAAATCAAAGTAGTAATTTGAATTTCAAAGTGTAGAATACACTTGGTGTGCTCTGTAGTGACTTTGTGATATAACTTTGAGAAGACTTATGCATTCACAGGAGGTCAAAGTAAGATCTATGAGATTGTACATTCAGTTCATTTACTTTCAAAGACACTATCTGCTTCATGGCTGCAGTGATTGAAACTCGTTCCCTAATTTTCTCCTCTTTGAAGACACAAAAGGAAGATTTAATACTAGCTTGAGTAATGAATATTCAAAGCTGCCCTCTCCCTCAGAATCAGCCAAAGAAAATCAAGTAAAAATATTTGACTTGGATAACTAAAAAATGTATTTCCAGTGTTTCATAAACAGTGATGCTTCTCATCATAAATTTTTTGCTTCTCATTTTTCCTTTTCCCTTAACTTGATAGCAGTGCTTTCTAAAGTGATACAGATGTGTACTTGTGTTTGCACATGCCTGAGTGTGCATGTGCATGGAAAGAAGTATCCTTAATCCAAACATGTCATGTAGGAGGAATTTTTGGTGCATGCATTTTTCTGTTTGCAACAACCTAGGCAAATCAGTACAGGTGATAAAGAACAAAGAATCATGAAAAGAGTCACTTGATTATCTCAGTAGATACAAAAGCAATCTCTGATAAGAATCCACATGAGCTTCATGAAAGAATTCCTTGAAGAAAGTAGGCACAGAGGAATGAGCATCAACATCATAAATGCTACACCCAACAGACTTACAGCCAACATGATACTGAAGGTGCACAAATTGAGAGTATTTCTTCTACAATGAGAAACAATGGGGTGTCCACTCTGCACACTACTATTCAATTTATGGCTCCAGAGTTTAGCCAGAGCATAGAGAAAGGAATGTAAGGCAGTTGGAAAAGAAGTAGTCACAAGTGCCCGGCTTGCAGGTTAAATTGTTCCATACTTGGAAAACCAGAGACCCCACCAAAATATTCAGAATTAATAAACAAATTCAACAAACAACAGGATACACAGTGAATAGCTTTCCTGTACACCAATAGTGAACTCCCTCAGCAACAAATATGGAAAACCATCCCATTCACATTAACATCACAAAAAAATGAAATAAATGAATAGCAGAGAATAATCTTAACTAGGAGGTGAAAGATATCTAGGAGGAAAATTGGAAAACACTGGAGAGAAATAAAGAAGACACTGAACTTGGACAGAACTCCCATGTGCATGAATTGTGAGGCAGACAATGTACAAGAGACAGTTGTATCAAAGTCAAAATCAATTACAGATTCCATGCAATCCTCCACAAAGCATCAATGTTATGTTCCCCTGACCTGGAGAAAACAATACTCAAAAAAACTTTGGACCACAAAGGACCCTGAAGAGTTCAAGCCATCTAGAACAAAATTAAGATGAGAGAGGCATCACAACACCTGACTGACTTCACATTATATTACACAAATATGCTAAAAACCAGAAAGCATGTGGCATTAAAAAGAATCACACTGGGCAGAGGAATAGAAGAATGGAGCCAGAAATAAGACTCCTACATACACAGATGTGGAATAAAGGTGCTGAAAACTTTAACTGGCTGAAAGAGAGCTTTGTGAACAAATAGTGCTTGGAAATCTGGACATGCAAATTTAGATAACTGGGACAATTATCCTTTTATCTCACTTTGAAAAAAACTCAAAAGTCATCAGAGATATTAAAGGAAGACTGAAGACTTTGAAATTTTGCAACAGTTTTTGAAGGGTACTCCAATGGCTCAGGAAATAACAGGAAGAGTTTATAAGTGGGAGTACATCAATTAAAAACTTCTGCACAACAAAGCTCTGTGTTGGATATCACAGAGTGAAGAGAAGACCCAGAGTGGGAGAAAATACTTGCCAGGTAATTATCTCCTGATGATTACTATCCAGAATATATGAAATATGGAAAACAACTTAAATCAAATGAACAAGTAATCAATAAAATAACTGGTAGTATGATCTGAGTAGACACTTCCCCCAAGAAGAATTACAAATGTACAATAAATTCATGAAGGAAGGTTCAGTATCTTTACCCTGAGGGAAATGTCACTCAAAATTAGGTTGATTCCCTCTCAACCCAGTCAGAACGACCCTTTTTCAAAAAGCCAAAAACTTTGGAGACAAAGGAATTTGGACACTGTTGGTATAAATATCAAGTGGTATAACCACTGTGCAAAATTATAGGTGATTCCTGAAAAAATGAAAATGGGAATGACTCTGATTCAGCTGTAGCACTTCCTAATGGACACCTGAAAGAAAGAAATTCTGCATACAAAGGAGATCCCTGCAATACCGTCACTATTGTGCCACTGTTCACATAAGCCAAGTAAAGAAATGAGACCAGGAGACAGTGAAAAAACAAATGGATAAGAATGAGTGGAACATATGCACCCATGGAGTATTATGCAGCCATAAAAATGGATGAAATTGTGTCTTTTTTTTTTTTTCAGTACTCAGGATTGAACCCAGGGCCTTGTACTTATGAGGCAAGCACTCTACCAACTGAGCTATATCCCCAGCCCGAAATTGTGTCATTTTTAAACCTATGGTTATACTTAAGATTATTTTAAGAAAAATAGAAAAATAAAGGAAGGAAATGATTGAATGTTCATCCTCATCTGTGGGAGTTTAAAAGGTGATAGAAAATAGAAAGGTGACCTAAAAGTAGAAGAAGTATTATGCAATGGGGATGAGACTAGGGGAAGCAGAAGAGAGAGAGAGTAGAAGGGATGGTGGTTATGATTAGCACAGTTTATATGCATATATAGAAATGTTAAGAGTGAGTCATTAACTTGTAAAATGAATGTGTTTCTAATTATTATAAAAGGTTTTTTTTTTTTAAGTGTTTATACCCTTAAGACCTTGAAGGGAATTTGAGGCAACACCTCATTTTTTCTGAAGGCTTAACAAGGGGTTTTAGAGTCATAATGTCAGCTTCAACTGCAGACCATGTTCCAAGAAGTTCCTGGATTTGAACTTATCCTAGAATGCTTTTATTCAGCAATATTTGGCAAATTGACAAGTAGAGTGGATGCCAATGGGAAAGAGGCCCTTGAATTCCATAAATGCTTGTTTCTTTAAATTTTATAGTCTCTTTTCCCCTTTGCTCTGACTCCAGTGGTACTTCCTGCTGCTCCATAGCAGGGGCCCCCTTTTCTCCACATTACAATATCATTTAGATCACAGACCTTGAAACCTTTCCTGTCAATCTAGTTAAGGACCTCCCAAATTCCTCTCAGAGTTCCATTGACTCCCTTTTGATTTTATTTAATCAAAGTTATTTGGCTTCCTCTTAACTCTAGTCCAAAGGTATACTAAAGATGGTTGTATATGTTTTTATAGAATGTCAGCAAATAAGTATTTCTAACAATACCACTAACAGTATTGCTGTATGATGAACCACTTGAAAATCCATTCTTTGAAAGCAGTGATTATTTTGCTCACAATCTGCAGTTCAGGCATGGGTGAGTGAGGTCAAAGTCTCCTCTTCTAGAAATTGTCTGTGTGAGTGCAAGTTGGCTTTGGGGACCAGAACCATCTATCATCTCCTAAATCCACACGTCTGCCTGTTGAAGCTGCTCTGGTCTGGTCCATCAGCATGGTTGTCACCTAGAACATGTTACAGGAGGTCTCCCTGAGCTCAGAATATGACTTATGATGTTTGAATCCATGTTTACAAAATTGATTAGCCAAGATGTTCTGTTCAAACTCATGGGAACCATTTATTGGTGCAGGTCTGAATAAGTCAATGGGATGTCCATAAAATGACTTTAGAAAGTAAGAAAAGTGAAGATGGACTTAAGAGGCAAAGGTCTTCCACTAAGAGGTGACATTCAGTTTGGATGAAGAAAAATGAAAACGAGTCCTAGAAAAATAAAGGTCCATGGTCAGCTGTGATGGGTTGTGAAAAAGTGGTGCATGTTAGGAACTGGTTTCTCTGCCTGCATAAGTTTTTCACTTCACTGATTTTCAGAGTGATTGACTGGAACACATTTTCAGAGACCAGATTACATTGTATTTCATTGCAACTGAGTGCAAGTCAAACTTTGTTATTCAATTTTTGTGAGACTGTTCTCAGCCTACTATGTTCATTAACACATTATTTTATTTATGCAGTTGGATGATCTTAAGGAACAACTGCAATATTCATCTTCACAGCATGCATATCTAAATATGGAAAATAAATTCCTGAGGCAGGAGGTTCTGTCTCTGGAAGAATTAAAAATTACATGTGGAAAACTGGAGGAGGAGAAGAAGGAATTAGAAGAAAAAATAGTAACCCTTCAATCTCGGGAGAATGATTCGGTGGAAACTGATCCAAGAGGACAGTATGAAACAGCAAGTGAAAAGACAGGGAGGGAGAAAACATTGGAGGAAACGGTGCAGTCTTTTACAGGTGAATTTTTCTGTGATGTGCTTTAGTTGATTCACTGCAACATGTATCTTGGATGTCTATGTGGTATGTGGTTCCTCTGTTCCCTTACAGAAATTTGTTTTCAAGGTGTCTAGAGAACAAGAGGCCATGGGTTTTCCCTGGAAATAGTGCAGAGCTCATCATTACTAGAATTAAGTTGATCCTTCATAAACATGATTTTCATGCAAGAAAATCATTGGTGGCATAAAGTAAGAATAGTATAAGGAAAAGAAAGGAGAGTGATATAGAATAGGTATTTGCTGACAACCTTATATTGTTAAAATTTTGAACCAATCATATTATTCTCTGACATCTGATTACAAAGTGATTCACAGCTGAGGATGTACCTCACATAGAGTACTTAATTGCCTATCAGGAGCAAGGAAGGGCCTGTGTTTGATGCCAAGCACCACACAATATAATAACATAAATGAAACAACTAAGAGGTAACTAGAAGAATGGTTAAAATCATTTAATTTTGCACATTTAATGCAGTTGATACAAATGGCTTAGTTTTTTTAAAAAAAATCTTTTTCACATTTAAAAAAATGCTTATTCACTGCCAAAAGAAAAAATGCACAGTAAATTTTTGTGTGATACTTAATGTCTAAAATATATCCTTTTAAATGGATTCAGGCAAAGATCTATTTACACCAATTAAGAGAACATCATGATGCTTCCATGAGGAGTCAGATGAGGCTGAACATCCAAGACATGAAGGCCAAACTTTTTGACATGAACAATCAAGTTTATGCTTATAAAATAGAGCTGGAACAGTGTAAGCAGCTCTATTTAGAAGAAGTGGACAGGAGAATGTCATTGTCTGATGAACTTAGCATGTGAGTGAAATTAGTATCATAGGAAGTACATTAAGCTGATATATTTGTCTGTAAAGAATAACATTTCATGAGTCACGGTCATGAGATGATTAGAACGTGCAACTCGGCAGACTAAGTTTGAACCATATTGGTGGAAAATGAACTTACTTTTAGAATAGGAGTGCAGGGCCCTTTCTATATCTCCCCCCATTTGGGGTTTATGTCATTTGCATCTTTCTCAGTAATGTAGTTTTATTGCTTAAATTATCACTTAATCTTTAAGTATTTATCTAATGTCGTGTTTAACATCTTACGAGTGACATGGTTACAAATTCTCTTGATAGCATTCTGTCCAAGAAATCTATCAGTAAGTAACTACATGAGAAAGATTATAACTGAAACCCAAAGAGTTGCTGTCTGTAATCCTCCTCTGGGTGCATTCTGGTACTTGGTCAATGAATTTTCCTTGTTTGAGATCTTTCATATCATCCCTAGAGTGTCGCTGGAGACCATCTTTCCTTTCGAGTTTTTCAAGTCTACATAAACTTATACTTGTGATATAATAAATGGTTAACACGTGATGAAGAATAGAATAAATTGCAAAGTGGCTGAAATAAATTCCTTGGCCCAGTGAAAGGGTCTGAGTGGAACACAAAGGGTTGTTCCCCCCTCCAGTGCCTTGCTAAGGATGTTGTAAGCTAACCGTCTTGCAGGCTGCTTGAGTTCTTCTGATCACCAAGTGAGTTTTCTGGTTCTCCCCTGGAGGTTGCTACTCTGAATTACTCTGGAGTACCCAGTGCTCGTTTCTTCTATCTAATGTGTGGACTCTGCAGATCGTGAGAGCATATGTTTGACAATATCTTTGAGGGGTACATCTTCAAAGGCATAAACTGTTTTCACTAAATACAAGTATTACTGCCTTCACGTTTGAGTATTTTTTTTGCATATATTTAGGCAGTATATCATGGTGTTTTAATATACACAGTATTAAAATATGTCATTAGAATCATCTGAATCGGTATTTGCATCATCTCACAGTTACCCTCTGAATAGTGCACTGCTAACAGCATCTTGCAGGGTCTTAGGAGTGGAGAAGTTCCGGAGGGAGAGGTGTCACCTGTTGACCACACTTCATTGATAGTGATTTCTCCCTCCTCCTCTGTTTGAGCTGTGAGTTAGTGTGAACTATTAGTTTTTCCCCCTAGGAATATATGTAGCTCATTTGAGCAATTTGAAACTTAAAATTAACTTTACACGGTAGGTCTGCTCTGACACATTTAGGATTAAAACACTGTTGAGTGGAAAACTCCATTTACTCTCATGGCACTTTCTGAAGAATGCAGTTCATTTAGGGGAAATGAGAAACTAATGATTTTGTTTTCCAATCTTTGCAGGATGAAGGAAAGGCTAGCGGAAGTGAGTAATGAGCTTGCAAGATGTTGTAATGTTCAGGAAACATCAATGATCCTACTGCACACCAGTCGTGTTGAAATAACAACATGCAGAACTGTGGCTGCAAGGTGAGTTGCATTCTCTATTTTCCTTCAGGTCTCAGGTTTACGATAGAATTCTTTTTGTTTCATTTGGTAAATTACAGAGTCATTCCATTGACTTGTGCATATGAAGTGAAGGTCACAATAACCCATGAGAATGAAGAAAGAACAGAGAAATTTGTCATATGTGCCAACATACTGCATAAAAAGATTGACAAGGGTGGGTTTTAGGGTGAGATGTTACAAAACAAGAGAAATGTAAAGATTTTTAGCCATGATTCCAGAAAGTACAATATTCCCAATACTATGAGTAGAGAATTTGTTTACCAACTCCTTTTTTTGCAAGGTTAGTCATTCTGGACTACTTCCATTATGAAGTGCTGTCTTAAAATCATTTTGTTGTAATGTTAAGGAAAATGAGTATAATGATTATGGTTCTAGTCTGTGATTTCAACCCCACTGTTTATTAACGCAGTTTTTCTCCATGTTCATAGCATGAAGTATTTATTTCATCCCTTAGCATTACATGAAATTTACTCCCGTCATTTAACAACTTTTTTGTATTATTAGATTACCACAGACAGGTTTTGTTCATTTGTACTATAAGGATGTACATTATTGAATAATTCTGGGATGCTCTGTTTTATCGATGGGGAGGTATTGTAGAGCTCTCTTGGTGCCTTATTGATTTTTATGATAATATGTAAAAATAAAAATTAGCAGGAAGGATATATCACTCATAATTTTATTGCAGATAGAATTGTTTTCTGATAATATACTGTTTTGAAAATGGTTATGTAAAGTTGAGAACTGAACCCGGGGTGTTGTACGCACAGGCTGCCACCAATGTACATAACCATACTCTGATCACTCAAATCTTTAAAAAAGTACTCCAATTTCATGAAAGGTAACATTTGATGGTTTAACTAATTTTATGTTCCAGTGCTTTGTGCCTAACAGTTTAGAAGAAAAAAAAGCAGTACAGATGAAGTCAATGTTTAACTCATGTTCTTTGTGCTGCAGAGGGAGCCCAGGTCCTCAAGCTGGGTAGTGAAGCTCTCAAGTGCTGAGACACATCCCAGGCCCACGAGTACATTTGATAGTCGTCATTTTTGGAATGGCATTACAAACACTCACATAAATTTTGGTGTTTCATTTCAGTAATTTTTTTCCTTGTTCTCAAATATCATTTTTGATTCTATTTTCTACCCTAAAGGTGACAAATTAGGTGCAACACAGTCAAAGCCAGATGCCATAGACTTTAACAATTTTCATGATGAAACATTGTATACAACAGACTTTTGATTGGTACTTCTCCTCAACTGAACACACTGGTTTGCATCTCCAAGGCAGTGCCTGTCTTATCTGAATTGTAGTTCTTACCACATTATCCTAGCATAACACTTACTACTCAGACATCAAAGATTGATCTGAAAAGTTTTCTTATTCTCCAAGTTGAATGCTCTGTCTTCTTTCTGTCTTCTGGAAGTTGGAGGTAATTCTCAACTTCTTCCAATTCTTTTCATTTTCATTTAGTATTTTCACAAGTTGTTTAAATATAGACATCATTCTTTGGGTTTGCTTTCCACAAACTGTTCCTTGGGCCTTTGAGATAAAATACGTATATTTTATGATTATATACTAACTGGTATAGAGTTCTTTCATGCATAAGCCATTTGCAGTTTAACATTGAAATTCACACATGACAAACTTCTTTAATTTTATTACATGTGAGTGTATATTTATTTCCTTATAACAATTGAGTGCTCCAGAAAAAGAAGTAATGATATCAAATTTTTCTTTACACCATGAAGAGTTACCAAATATATGTAAAGTGTGGAACGTGTGTATGTATTAGTTAAATTTTTTGAAGGAATGCTTTTCTAACACATCATTTAGAGTAAGATCCAGTGGACTTTCAGTGTACCCTCTTGAAGTGAGTGAGATCATATTTGTATTTGTTATGTCTTACTCTTGTCAATTTCACTATATTTCTGTTTATAACATCTCCCTTTCAGCTCTACCTCTCTTTCAAGTGAGCAGTATTTTGAAGAAGAAACATCATAAAGTCGAGGAAGAAGAAAATCTTTCTGTAAGTCTCTGCAATCAACCATCCATTTGCTGGGTTGTGGTATGGTGTGGTAGGCAGGAAAGAACACTTTATTCCCCCCACCCCACATCAGAAGCCAAAAGGCAGAAGGATAGAGACCAACCTACTAGCTGCACTGCTCAAACCTAATACTTAAGAGGAAGACAGGCTTAGTCATGAAGCCACACTGGGCTTCCAGATCCTCCATCTCAGATTGGACCCTTATTCAGTTTCCAGTGGAAGAAACCACTACTTGACTGGTATCCCAGAAACAGGATGCTCCCTGCAGACATGGGAGCAGAGCCACACATTACCATAGGCAGATATATCTTTCAAAGAGAGATGGAGAGGCAAGCCAGGGTATTCAATGTGATCCATCCAGCCACTAGGTAAATCTCTCCTCTCATGAAGAAGGTGGAGAGTCCAAGTCCTTACATGGAAGCTTGAGGCTAGGAAAATGAATTTTCTGCTACCATTTCTGCCTGGATTTAATTATACTTGAAATGAAGGCCTTGTCTGTGTGTATCTGCACACATGACTAGCAGTATGGTAGACGGTAAAGAGAAATTTGTTTTGTGCTTTGAATTTTACTCTCATTGATTTCACCGCATGGATAATTCCTTTGTGGATTCATTTTGGGAAACTAAGTCTTACCTTGAATAAATAAAGAAGTTGTTTAAAAAGACAGCTTTCTCATTTTAAGCTTGTATGGTTTAACAGTAAGGGGTTCATCCTTCAACAGATACCTTAAAGTATCTGTGCTTCATGAATAGAGAATAAATGATTGCTGCTACTAGAGTTCATGGTATTTATTTGTATTCCTTTATTTTATTCAAAATATTAAAACATCTTACATTGGAGAGTTACCCTTTTATATCTCATGACTGAACATTTTGACCCTCAAGATAAACTTTTACATATGCATTATCTTAGAACCATGTTTAAAAATCCTTTTTCTTTACTGAGTATTACATTAGTGACACCCTGGAACTCTAGGCCAGAGTCTAGAGCCATTTGGCTTTGTGACCTCTCAAGCTATCATCTCTCTCCTTTGGCTCTTGTATGTAAAGAGATGCTGAACAAAATGCTTTTTTACAGCCTAATCATTTTGGTGTTCTGCTTAGTGCTGTATTTCAATTGTGGAGTCTCATTTTAAGTGTTGATTCTTTAAGATTTAATGCTTGTTTTTTTCTTTTTATAGGTAATAGTGAAATCTACGAACCAAAACAAGAACTTGTAAATCTGGGATATAAGTTTAAGATCATTTGCAGAAAACCGTCTGTTTTCTTGTGATATAATGAACCTATTGGAAATTCACATTTGTGGTAGCATTTCATTTGGCTTACTCTAAAGATGCTTCTAGTAGGCCTTAGTAAGATCAACCTTTCCAAATGAGAATATTGTGTTCCCAAATTCTATTCTGAGTATATATAAATTTAATATCATTAGGGAACTCCAGGGTGAGTTTATCAATTACCCAAGCTGCATTTTGCTGATAAATATGCATGGATTGCTTAATCACTTAAAGAAAAACATAAAGTTATGACTTGAAACAGCTCATGAAAGTGGACATTTGAAAACTTGTCACAGTGGCACCAATTTAATTGCCCTTTTGTTTTTGCTTTAGGAGATAGTAAAGAAACCCATCTTGCAGGATGACATTGAAGATTGGTCTTCTGATTATATAAGATGATTATTTTATAAAAGATTTTCTAGTGTATAAGACACAGCAGTGTCCAACTGTATATAGTGGCCAGTTTTCTTCATTTTTACTTTGTTACCTGTGTTATGGCTGAATATGGATTTGTGTTTATACAAATTTTACTTGTATGATTTCCTGTTATACCTCATATATATGTGCTTGCTTATGTGAAAAAAGAGGCACTATGACTTTGATACCTTTCTAAATTAAAAAAAAAATAGAACAGTGCTTTCAAAGTTTTGCTAAATATGTTCATTCCTTTTAACAACGTTGATTGTCCCTAAAGCTTGTGTGTTTTTCACTACTCATGCTTTGGTGAGATCTTTATCTAACAGAATAGGACAGTGATGAATGTTGCAAGACATTTTCTCTCGATTTTTCCTGCCTAATCTGTTCCAGGAACTGTATTAAACCATTCCAGAGGGAAAACTTCTGAATTTCTGTTAAAGAAATAGTTTGATTCAATGGGATAGTAAAAATTGGATGAAAGGGACTTTCAAATACTCTTTTCAAGTGTTTAAATTGCCCTGGTGCGACCAACCACTCTATGCTCCCACCAAGCAGGAGAAAACTACAGCCTTCAGTGCCCAGGACCTTCAGATAGGCTCTTAGGTGTCCCTTGGAGAGCAGCCCCTCCCTTAGCTTGTCCCCGCTCCCTGCTTACTCCAGGGTTGAGGGTGTGTATACGTCAGTGTAGATTTCATAGTTAGCACTTAATAGATCAATTAGAATTGTCAATTCAATCAAAATTATCTTATTAGCTCTCCATATTATGTGTCTATTCTATTCTGTAAATAGTGCATATAGCTCAGTGTAGATTTCATAGTTAGCATTTAATAGATCAATTAGAATTGTCCATTGAATCAAAGTTATCTTCATAACTTTCCATATTACATGTCTATTCTATTACCTACTATATAACTAGTTCTAGGCTCTGAAACTCTTTTTTTAAGGCCACATTTTAAAATGATATTCCCAGAATTATAACTCCCTTTTCAATTTAGCATTACAAATAATATTTTTATTCCTTACACTGTGACAGGTGTTGCAGTGAGGTATAGTCAGAGAACTGAAACCAAGGTAGTTCGTAAACACAGTGGAGCAAATTTAGATTAATGTATTAATGTATCATTTTCTGAAAGGATCTATAAATAGCAAATGTCCCTTTTTTGGTAATATATTTTATGTTAAATAAGTTTTGTTAAATATGTTTTGCTCATTTCATCAAATGAGAAATAGGACAATATAAACATTCTTAGTGAAATAAACATCCTTATTTATGCTCTCTTACATGGCTCCATGCTTTCATTTCTTCTGCTATTGCTATATGTCGTCCACCTTCATATGGTGTTAGAAAACAAACGTATCCTCCAATTCTGTTTTGTGGCACCAAAATGCACACTCCTGCATTTTGTAGTAGAGTCAAGTCAATGCACTTCATCAGTTGTCTCCTGACTTGTGCCAGTTTAACATATTGTCATTTACTATGCTATGGGACTACCTTTTATCATCAGGAATACTCCAAATAACTTATCCTAGAATAAAAAAGGTTTTACCTGTTTGGAATTAATTCATCCTCTCCTCTTACCACTTACCCTCCTCAGCCCCTTGCTCTGGCTTCTCTCCACCTTCACCACTTACAATTCCTTAAGAGTTCTTCCTTGCCTCTGGCTGTTTGCATGTGCTTCTTTGTTCTTCTGGCTACTGTCTCCTTACACTTGCGGTATCCACATACACATTACCTCCACCAAAAAAGTCTGCAATATTGATGGGAAAATGGTTTCCAGGTTTCATCTGAGTGTTCCACTTCTGCTCTTTTCAGATATTTCCATAGCGTCTATGACTTTGTGTGAAACTTGATGGTAGCACACTTCTTCTGTTGTAATATGGATTCTTAGCAGTGGACCCTATCAGCTCCACGTAGTCACTCCAGCACCTGTCACACTGCCTTTGCACATGCTTGTTGAATGAATGTACTAAGAATGGGGAACCAGAAGCTCTGATACAGAGCCAGAATGGTGACAAATCGAGTGTGTAAACATGGGCAAATTATTTTTAATCATAATATTACATTTTTTCAAACATATGTGTTTTTCATTCTTATTCTTTCACCTTTATCATTGCCTTGCAGAGGTGGATTTAGGGAAAAGGGAGGGAAGGTGCCTCTGAGGCTCTGACCTCTGCCAAGAGGACATTTTTGGTGTGTGGATACAGGACCATGAGCCCTTGGGATCCTCCACTGTCCTGAGGATTCAGTTTCTGTGCTTTGGGCAGGGGAGGTCTTGTAGGTTCAACTCCAGTAGATACACCAGCTGGTATCTGGATATTGCTCACAATATCCAGAAAGTTCTAAGGGGAGTAATGTAGTCAAAGGGATCAGCATTTGCAAACTCCTGGCAAGAGTGGCATGAACAACAGAGACGGGAGAAAGGCAACAGACCTATACCTAGAGGCAAGGGGCCTGAGATGCTGGCAGGGGATATGTGGGAGAAGCAAGCAACTTCTTGCCCAGCAAAGTACACACACAGGGTGGATCTGTCCTCACCAAGGTACTTGGCTTTAGTGCCTTTAATTCAGTCTGATTCCTAGGAGATAAAAGTTTGGAAGGGGCTAGTGCCTAGCCCATCTTGATGATGAACCAAATAAAAACTGGGTTCCCACCTACTGATCATTCACCTGATAGGGCACTTACTGATACTTGAAAGTATGCTACCTAGTAAAATGAAGTACACGCAGCATCTCTCTCTCCATGTCCTCATTTACAAAGTCATGTTCTATATATATAGTAGAAAAGTATGTGAAAAAATATTTTCCATAATGCAACAAGTACATGACTATAATTTCCATGATTCAAACCAATATCTACTAGTGCATACCCATGTATATATGTTGTTCACTGTGGAAACTTACAAGTCTCTGGGAAACTTGCATTTGTTTATGTACAATTTGGTTCCCATCTACTTAATTAGGGGCTCCCTTTTCTGTCCTCAGTTGATTCTCTTTAATATTAGATGTTCTTTCTCAGGACTGATCAATGGGGCCTTTTACCACTTCAGAACACCCGAGCCCTTTTTGAGACAGGGCCTTGGTAATTTTCCCAGGCTGGCCTGGAACTTGCCAACCTCCTGCAGCAGCATCCTGGTGTCTGGGATCATAGATCTCTGCCACCATGGCCACAAGCTACCAGACTCTGTATATCACAAACCCAAAGTGCTTGATGAAATACAGACTGAAATTTTCAGTAAGAGAAAGGAGAAAATTGCCAGAGCCAGTCACAAATGCCTTCTTCTTGTTTTTGTTAGCAGGACCTTTGGTAACAGGACCTGAAAAGCATGTTGGCCATTGTTTTTGTCTTCTTTTTGGGAAATGGAGGATTGAATCCAGGAACTGGCATGCTAAATCCACAAATGTAGTTGCACCCTAAGGATAAGGGCAAGTATTCTGAAATTCAGTTTACCAAAATAAAAATCAAAATACCCTGTGTACCAGCAAACTTTAGCTAAATCAAAGTGCTTTCAAAATATTTACAGTGTTGGGCTGAGATTGTGGCTTGGTGGTGAAACATTTGCCTTGCGTGCATGAGGCACTGTGCTCAATCCTCAGCACCACATACAAAACTAAATTTAAAAAAATTATAAAAAAATCCACTTTCAAAACAATTTACAATGTAGAGCAGCGGTGGAAGACTATATTGCCGCAGTCTGCATGACAGTTAGTTCATGAAACCAAATGAGGGGTGATGGGGGATTAGAAAAGACAGACAGACACATAAGGAAAAAATATGGGACCCAGTGGATATTACAGTCTGGAGGAGTACAATGACCATGAGCCAGCTCAGTACATTCATTATATAGGTTATGTCATTGAAGTATATATTGTGAGAAAATTTCTTCAAACAGAATGAAGGACATTGGTATAAGCATTATTATTATTATTATTATTATTATTATTATTATTATCATTATTATTATTATTATTATTATTGACTTGTACCCATAATTTTCTAACCCGAGGAGGCTGGTTAGAAAGCTTCCAGTTAGGAAGCTCCAGTTCTTTTTACTTTTCTGTTTTCAGAAATTATAACATAAGGAGATTGAACACAGGCTTGCAGGCTATAGCATGAAGCCACTTTACAGCTTCTAAGCAATAAAGGGAGGTTATTCAGGGAGATGCTGGTATAATTATTGAAATCTAAGGCAGCTATCAAATGCCTGGGTCTTTTTGCATGCCACCACCACTGAAAGTCAGCACATTACTAACAAATCCTCCAGGAGTCATAGATCCCTGACATGGTTGTCTCATCAATTCTGTGAGAACAATCCAAAATATATCCACTACTGCCAGGGACTTTATGTCACAGGGACAAAATATTAGCACATTCCCTGCACTTAGGGAATGTGCTCAATTCTGCTGTAGTATGACTAGGGCAATAAGCTATTGGTGGATGCTCCATAGGAAACACGGTTTTGTCATTGGAGAGTCCCACTTTTGTAACTGGACATACCATTTTAAGTCCCAGGGGCCAGTGAAATTGACTACCCTGGCTCCCCCATATGATGTCTTCCTCTGGGTTCGCTTTTAAACAGCCAGCCTGTTTATAGGGTACCAATAGATAAATTTCCCTATATCATGTATAATTAAATCCAGTTGAATGAAAAGTTGTAATAGCTTTATCTGAAAAACTTTCCATCATTTGAGTATCATTCGTAAATACTGGAATGGATTCTCTAGTCCACACAACTGGTATACTAAATGTGGATCTGGGAAATAAGTCTAGTAAGTTTCCCCATGAACCCTACTTGACAGCTTAAAATAACCATCATAGCCACAAATGTGGTGGCTAGAGACTTAGTGCCTCCCTGCTGTTTGATTATCTGCTCCATGTGATGTGTCAGATTCTTCAGTTGTCCCCACATTGGCAGTTTGGCATTCTGGGGATGTGGAATTTTCTCTGCATTCTTCCTCTTCTTTCTCAGCTGCTTCTTCCCAGTAGAGATCAGTATCAGCACCTCTGTTCAACCTTCAGTCTTCTGAACTGTGGTTCCAGATCCTCCATGGTGGTGATGAACAGCACACTCAGGTACCCAGCTAGGATGTGGTGCACCTTCTGGGAGGACTCAAGCATGGCCTCTACCCCACATTATTGCTGTAATGGGTCCATTCCATTGCCCTGTTTATAAGTCTCTCCACCAGAATTGGCCTGACCAGTTTGCTACAGTAGAAGATGTGTCAGTCAGCAGCAGTGTAACCTTCAGCATCACAATATAAAAAATATTAAAAAAAGAGCATGATTCAAATGACTTTGTGGGTTTCAACTTCCCCCTTTTTGTTTTTGTAATTATAATTGCAAGAAACAAGTGAGCCCATTCTATAATGACTTGACCTTCAGGATTATAAGAAATGTCTTCAGTGATCAAATGATACTGATCACAAAACCATTAAAAAGAATCAGTGTAGCTGGACCATTATCGGTTTTAATTTATAGTGGGTGGTCCAGCACTACAAAAGCAGCTAAGCACTGAGAAATGACTCGATGAGTATTTTCTACTTTTCAAGCAGTGGCAAAAATAAAATTAGAAGTGTCAATATTAACATAACATAACCCTCTTTGCCAAATTCAGGGATGTGAGTTATATCCATCTGCCACAACTGATTAAGCCACAAATCACAGGGATTAACCACTGTAGGTAAAACCGGAGTGTGTATTACACAGTGAGGACATTGGTGAACAATTTGGTGAGCTTGTTCTTGGGTGATATGAAATTCCTTGAATAAGCTGGAGCATTCTGATGGTGTAATGTATGAAATGTTTGAAAACGGTCATAAGGAGACAACTTCTGACAAACTGCAACAAGATGATCAGCCATAGCAGTGCCCTTGGTTAAGGGGTCTGGAAGTTTGGAGTGAACGCGGATGTGTCCAATAAAACAAGGATGCTGACTCATTTGAATTGTTTTTTGTAAAGTATGGAATAAGTGAAATAACTCTTCTAACTGCTTATATCCAATGGTGGCTGATTCAATATGCATAGTGACTCCTACTGTAGAGTCACTAACACTGTAGGTATTAACTAACTTGTTAGCAAAATGCAGTCAAGTATCAATGAGAGCAGAGGCATATGGAGTCTGCCCCACTTTAGTATGAGCTGGAGCCATCAGTAAGTACTGTGACTGCCTTACCTATCAGCTGAGTGCCTACAATTTGGGGGAAGATAAATGAGGTTATAATTGCAAACCGAAAAACTTTATCATGAGGGTAATGATTTTTTACTTGGCCAAGAAAAATTTTTAAAACTACTTGACAACCTTGTGAGGATTGCCAAAGTTACTTTTGTTGTTGAACTGAGAAAGTTACCACAATAAAAGAAGGCTCAGCTTCCACCAATTACATGACTCAATTTCTGCTTTAATAATAAACTGAGTGACAAAATCATGAAATGGGGTTAAGGTTTTAGAGGAGAGTGAGCAAGATTGAGGCACTCAATAACTCCTAAATAAGCCATATAGCCCCTTTAGGGGTAAGAGAATTAGGAAATAACAACACATATACAGGTTCCTGTGAATTAATTCTAGTAAGCTGTGCAGTCTTAAGAGCAGTTTCGAACTTTGCAAATGCAGCCCTTGCTTCTGTTGTGAGCTGTCTAGGAAAGGCCCGGGAGGGATCCCCACAAAAAATATCAAATAAAAGGCCAAAATCCACAGTGGACAATTTTGTAGGCCAGGCTGTATCCAGTTAATATCTCCCAGCAACTTTTGAAAATCATTGAGAGTATGCAAAACATCAGTTCAATTTATAAGTTCTGGGGACAAATCTTGTGTCCAATTAAGCTGCCTAAATACCAAAAAGGAGAAAACTTTTGTACTTTTTCAGGTTCTATGCACAAGACCACTGTGGTAAGAGAGATTTCCAAATATGCAAAACATTTTAAAGCATATCTGAATTAGGATGTGCCAAAAATTAATGTCATCCATGTAATGAATAAAATACGCATCAGGATCTTGCTCTTGCAGCAGAGCAATGGCTTGATCTACAAAGTCTGACCTAAGCTAGTCCTATTAGTCATTGCCTGTGGCAAAACCTTCCAACAGTATCTTCACTGGCTCTTTATAGTTAATGACTGGAACACTAAATGCAAAGCACTTACAATCAGCTGGATGTAAAGGTATCGCGTTCCCTGCCCGCAGAGAAACACGACACCTGGTTGAAGTTTCAATGCTTTATTGCGCGCTGTCTTTCTGCTTCTATTGTTTCTTTTTCTTACCCTATTTTTTCTTTCTCCAGCAGGGAAGTTACAGACCTTATATAGGTAAAACCACCAATCAAAGGAGAGCACACGAGGGAAAAGCGTGGACAGATACAGAGAGCCAAGCAGGGCATACCGAGATCATGCGTTGTGCATGAGACCAGAGAACCAGTCATAAAGACTTCCTTAAAATGATGTCAGATGTTTGTGCAAAAGTTAACTGCTCTGGCTCACTGCCAGGCGCCATCTTAGCCACACCTAGGGCCAGGGGTCCCGGGTACCCCGACAGTTCCCCCTTTTTTATTATAAAATTAAAGCTCGGGACCGTGCCTGTCTTAGGTTGAGTGGTCAGCATATGTCCTTACCCGTCATCAGAGTCTGCAGAGCATGCTGCAGCTCCTGTCTTAGGTTGGTACATAGCCACCTCCTTCATTACCCGTCTTTGACTACCGGTCCAGCATCGAGAGCCACACTTGTGGGGAGCTGCCGGCCTCTAGGGCGGTCATGGCCTGATGAAAGATAATCCGATCCCTGTTTTGGCTGGCTCGTAGATGCACAAACAGACGAGTGAGGAAAAGGATACCAATGAGGAGAAGCAGTCCCAAAGTGCCCAGACCTGCCCACTGTTTTACAAAATTGAAAGCAGAAGAAAACCATTTAGCCATCTCAGATACAGAAGCAATATGTACCCCAGTAGAATTAGCTTTGACAATTTCGGCTCTAAGTTGTGAGGTAAGATTATCAAATTGAGATGACCAAGTAGAAGTAAGGTAAAGTGACAAATTACTAGATAACTTAGCTGCAGTGCTGAAATTATCATATACAATAGGGGTAACACAAACAGCTCTTAAAGAGTAAACACATCCCAGTCCCAAAAGTTCTTGTAATATGTCCACTTGTTCTTGTAATAGGTCCACTCTTTGATTCACCAGGAGTAAGCCTGCCCTTAAATGTTGGTTTAAAGTCTCTTGAGTTTGTAAGGCAGTAGCTGTGTTTTCAGCTAAATGGTTGACTGCAGTCGCTGTCTGTATAGTAGTTGTCAATGCAGCAGCTGCAGTCGCGGCAGCCGCCGCCGATGCAACAACGGCTGCAACCACAGCTGCCGCGATGCCAAATTGTCTTTTATTTCTTGATAGTAGCACTGGTAATTCTGCATCTGTAACAGAGACTGGGATAGGTAGGAAGGTAGGGATGCGCATTAAGACCGCGCGGGAGAAATTGGTAGCATTCCAACATTGAGAAAGGTAGCAACTAGATTGAGAGCAATCAAGGGTTGTGTTATTGGAAATATTGGTTAGTAGAAACATAAAAGGAGGGAACACACAGGCTGGAGTGGATGAGAATGTAATGTTTTTAGTACAGTTAGTATTAGTCTCAGCTCCAGCATTTTTTCCGCTCCACGTCGAAGAGTTCCATTCGCATTGTCTAAAAGATCCTCCTTTAAGAGCAAAAAGAGGTTGTAAGTTAGTATATCCTGAAGTCGAGGTGAATAGCAACCAGCTATCAAAAGGATTAACGCGCTTCATGCCCATGGCGTCATGATCAGCAAAATTATCAGCGGTACGCTGGGAAGTAAAATTTGGTGTGAAGAAAAATCCATGTTGAACTGGGGTCGCTCGCTTTGTATTTTGACAACCTGTCCAAATGGGAGGTGTGGAAAATTTTGGATTACAAGGAGGAAAAATTCTGGGAGTTTTAAATCCATTAGTGGGAAGAGGTAATTTGTGAGGTACAAATCCTGTGATCAAGGTAGCTTCCCCTTCCCAGTATGTCCTTGATGTGGTTATTAAATTATTATTGGCAAACTGAAGACCAAGCAAAGCATAACCATGGAGCGGAGCATAAGGGGATTCCATACTCTTATAAAAGAGACCCTGTACCTGCTTTTGGAGAACAATACAAGGGCTAGAGTTATTCAAAGCATAAGGCTCCAGGGAGGGAGATAGCAGAAGAATTATATGGTTGAGTCTCTGGATCATAAAGTGTAGTGGGTAATCCTGTAGTCGCATTGGTGGTGAACAACGGAGGGAGTAGAGAGGAAGTATTAGTTAACGACAAAGGATATGGCCAAGCTTTAACTATTGCCCACAGGTTCCGGGTCTGGCTGTCCGCTTGTGTCTTTGCAGTTATGGGAAGGCTCACTATCGTGAGGAGGAGTAGTATCACTTCCATGTTGTATAGGTCTGGTCAGTCTTTCAGGAACCCAGATCGGAGTTTGTTGATCCTGTGGAAAAATACAAACAGACCCTCGGACCCAACGTAATACTGGATCTGGTCCTTTCCAGCAACCTGTCAATATGTCTTTCCACTTGACCCATGTTTGAGGGACAGGGGAAGGGTTGCTATGGCGATCAGCCGCAGAGTGTCCATAATTGTCTATAGTCAAAAAATTTAAAATAAAAAGAACCAGATTAATTTTGTCCTTGGGAGATTTAAAAGAGGCTCCTATTCTCCCTTTTTGTTTATTAAGACAATTTTTTAAGGTGAGATGTGTCCTCTCGACTATACCTTGTCCTTGTGGATTATAGGGAATACCAGTAATCAATTGAATATTAAATGTTTGTAGAAATAGCCGGAAGCTTTTGGAGGTATAAGCAGGACCATTATCTGTTTTTATAACTTTAGGTATGCCCCAGCAAGCAAACGCTTGTAGGCAGTGTTGAATGACATCTTTTACCTTTTCTCCAGAGTGAGCAGAAGCCATGATGACCCCTGAAGCAGTGTCTACTGACACATGTACATACTTTACAGTACCGAATTCAGGAATATGAGTTACATCCATTTGCCAAACATGATTAGGTAACAATCCCCTGGGATTGACTCCAAAAGATTGTACTGGGATCAAAGGAGCACAGTGTTGACAATTTTTTACTATTTGCCGAGCCACACATTTAGAGATAGGAAATTTTCTACTCAAGGTAGTGGAATTTACATGGAATTTCTCATGAAAGAGTTTTGCTTGTTCCTCTATGGAAAAAACAAAAACGAATTTGGTAGCCATATCCACCAAATCATTTGCTCTAGCCAAAGGTCCCGGTAAATTAGAATGAGCCCTAATATGTCCTATATAGAATGGATGTTTACGCTGCAGAATAAGGTTTTGCAGTGTAGTGAAATAGGAAGCCACGGTGGATAAAGAAGAAATACATGGCACAGTTTCAAGAACACTTAAAGCATTAACAACATATGAACTATCAGATAGGAGATTAAACGGCTGATTATCTGCTACTTTAAAAGCCAACACCACAGCTGCAAGCTCAGTAACTTGTGCCGAGTTGGATTGAACTATTATAGTATGAAGTTGATCATGAACAAGTGCAGCGCCTACTCCATTTTTAGATCCATCAGTAAATATAGTTATACAATTTTTAATAGGTTGGGCACTAGTCACTTTTGGAAAAATTATGGGAGTAACTTTACAAAACTGAATCCAAGGATGTTGGGGATAATGGTTATCAAACTGAGCTGAGGTGGAACAATATAATACTGACCAATCATCAACATTATTGCTTAGCCATTTAATTTGCTGAGTGGAATAAGGGGTTATAATGATAGAAGGATGGATTCCAAAGACAGTAATGCAAGATTCTATTCCCTTAAATATTACTTGAGCAACAGCTTTGGGATATGATTGTAATATTTTAGCTGGAGAACTAGGAAGATTTATACTCTGTAGAGGTCCCCCCTGCCAAATTATGCCAAAAGGACTATGTTTTTCTGGGATGATGATTAAACTCAATGGTTGAGTGGGATCACAGCGATCAACATAGCATTGTTGAAATCTGTTTTCAACTAGCTGTAAAGACATTTGTGCTTCGGGAGTAAGCTTTCTAGGTGAATTTAAGTCAGGATCACCTTTTAGTATATCAAATAAAGGTTTTAATTCTCCTGTGGATAATTTTAAATAGGATCTAATCCAGTTAATATCACCTAGGAGTTTTTGAAAATCATTTAAGGTATTTAGCTGATCTGTCCTGATGGTCAACTTTAATGGCCTGACTGTAGTAGCAGTAAGTTTAGTACCCAAATATTCTTGGAATCTCTCCTAACTGTAACTTTTCAGGGGCTATTGTTAACCCCCTTTCCTTTAAAGCTTGGGTCATGAATTGTAATGCTCCTAACAACACCTTTTTTTCTGGATGGCAAATAAGTATATCATCCATATAATGATAAATCAACAATCTCTTGAATTTTTGTTTAGTGGTTGTTAATGCCCTATCCACATACATTTGACACATAGTAGGACTGTTGGCCATGCCTTGAGGCAATACGGTCCATTTATATCTCTGATCAGGTTGAGCGTGGTTAAGAGAGGGCAAAGTAAAAGCAAATCTCCAACAATCCTTTTTGTGTAAAGGTACAGAGAAGAAGCAATCTTTTAAATCCAGTATAATTGTAGGCCAATTTTTTGGCAATGCAGAAACAAGAGGTAACCCGCATTGGATAGGCCCCATAGGAAACATTTGATCATTTATAGCTCTCAAATCATGTAATAATCTCCATTTTCCTGATTTTTTCTTTATTAAAAATATTGGAGTATTCCAAGGAGAAGTAGAAGGTTGTAAGTGACCTGATTGTACTTGTTCTTGTACTAATTTATGAGCTGCCTCTAATTTTTCTTTTGTTAGGGGCCACTGTGGGATCCAGCGAGGCTTATCATCTTTCCAAACTATAGGAATTGATGTCATTACAGTGGCCCCTATGAAAAACCCAGACCCCTGAAATCATTTTTTGGTGGAGGCAAGGGAAGTGGTTGTAACGGTCCTTGATAAGATTTTCCCAATCCTTCACTGTCCTTATACTCCATTTTTTGTAACATATGTTTGACCAGGGTCCCTTTATAAATATGGTCAGTGGTGAGTTTTATGTCCATTTGTTGTAAAACATCTCTTCCCCACAAAGAAACTGGCACATTACACACATATGGTTGGAACACCCCAGAATGACCCTCTGCATCCCTCCAAGACAATGAGGAAGCACTTTGATTAGGGCTCTCTGCCACCCCTAGACCTCTCAAACTTTGAGCAGCTGTAACTAGTGGCCAATGTTTCGGCCAGACTGACGCACTAATAATACTTTTGTCTGCTCCTGTATCTAATAGACCTGTAAATTCCATATTTCCTACCTTTAAGTTTAAGAGAGGTCTCTGTCCCATGTCCATAGTAAGATTTATTAAAGTAGTTTCTGTTGATCCAAAACCTCCTTGTCCTTATTTGTATTTTTACTGGACCATAGAGAATGTCGACTAGGCAATATAAGCATTTGTGCAATGCGGTCTCCTGGAAAGATAACTGTAATGCCTTTCGGGGAAGAAACTAAAGCTTTAACTTGACCTGTAGAGTCAGGATCGATGACCCCTGGATGAACTACAAGCCCTTTTAATGTTGAGGAACTTTTGCCTAATAATAGCCCTACACTATCTTGTGGAATTTTTTCATGCCAATCTGTGTCTACCATTTGCACCCCCATATCTGGAGTTAATATGAGTCTGGAGGTGGCACAGATGTCCAATTCGGCACTTCCTGAGGTGGCTCTACGCTTCCCTTCTCCGTTGGAGGATACCACTGTCGAGGAACTTGTTGGATGACCCCGTATATTTGTTGTGGGCCCCGGGGAGGGCCCTGCCTCCCATTTTTTTGCAGCCTAGGATTAGGCCCTAGGAAGTTACCTTCCTTATCTCTTATTGACTGGCAACCACTACTCCAGTGATTTCCTTTTTTACATCTTGGACACAATCCTGGCCCAGGTCCTGAGCTACTCCCTGCATTGACATTGCCACCTTGGGTCAAAGGCGACCTTTTATTTGGACAAGCGGCCTTTAGATGTCCCATTTGACCACATGCAAAGCATGATCCTGAGAGTCCTTTGTTTGTCCTTTGATTAGAATTTCCTTGAGCCTGAGCAAGTGCAGCAGACAACATAGTAGTCTGTCTATCTATAGCTGCTACAAATGCACTGCTCTGTGCAGAGGTATCATTTATATCTTTACACACTCTTAGATAAGTAGATAGATCCTTGTTTTTCCATGGCCTAATGGCGTCCTTACACCATTTGTTAGCTTGCTCATAGGCCAATTGTTTTACTAGAGGCATAGCTTGGTCCGCATCCCCAAAAATGCGTGATGCAGTTTGAATCAACCTATCCACAAAGTCTGCATAGGGTTCATTGCTCCCTTGAGTTACCTTGGATAGCTGGCCCTGTAGATCTCCTGTACCCTGCAACGTTTTCCAGGCTCTAGTTGCTGCAGTGGCAATCTGGGCATACACAGCAGGATGGTATTGAAGCTGTGCTTGGATAGTCTCATATGGCCCTGTACCCATAAGCATTTCTATGTTAAGTTGAGGGTCGCCTGCAGCTGCATTATGCCTGGCAGTGTCTGCAGAAATTTCTTGCCAAGAAGTCTTCCACATAAGATATTGTCCTCCAGACAGAGTGGCCCTAGCAAGGTTAACCCAGTCTTGAGGTACTAGGTTTAAGGAAGACATAGTTTCTACCAGAGCAAGAGTGAACGCTGCTTGTGGACCATATGTACTTACTGCCTCCTTTAGTTGTTTAACTATTTTAAAATCTAAAGGTCGATGATATCTTTGATTTTGAGCATCCTCAAAAACTGGATATGCGGCAGAGCCAAGATGACTCCACGCAGTGCGTGCCTCACAGGGTAGTGTTTTAGGAGGAGCTGGAGGCGCCGAGGGAGCTACAGGCGCTAGGGGGAGCTCTTTACTTATGTTTAATTTTTTTTTTTTTTTTTTTTTTTTTTTTTTTTTTTTTTTTTTTTTACTTCTTAAGCATTTTAGATTTATTGGTAAAAAAAAAACATGATTTTTCTCCTTCAACATATAAAATCAAAATAATAATTTTCCTGGTTCAGTCTTGCATTCCTTGAGTTAATGCTACATAGTAATAATGTGTTTTAGTTTATATTTTTGATACCATTCTACATTTAGTTTCATTGTATTTTTTTTTTCTTTTTTTTTTTTTTTTATTGTGAACAAATGGGATACATGTTCTTTCACTGTTTGTACATAGAGTAAAGGCATACCATTTGTGTAATCATACGTTTACATAGGGTGATGTTGGTTGATTCATTCTGTTATTTTTTTCCCCTTCCCCCCACCCCTCCCATCCCTCTTTTCCCTCTATACAGTCCTTCCTTCCCCCATTCTTGCCCCCCTCCCTAACCCTCACTCTAACCCTAAAACTAACCCCTCCCACACCCCATTATGTATCATCATCCACTTATCAGCGAGATCATTCTTCCTTTGGTTTTTTGAGATTGGCTTATCTCACTTAGCATGATATTCTCCAATTTCGTCCATTTGCTTGCAAATGCCATAATTTTATCATTCTTTATGGCTGAGTAATATTCCATTGTATATATATGCCACAGTTTCTTTATCCATTCATCAACTGAAGGGCATCTAGGTTGGTTCCACAATCTGGCTATGGTGAATTGAGCAGCAATGAACATTGATGTGGCTGTATCTCTGTAGTATGCTGATTTTAAGTCCTTTGGGTATAGGCCAAGGAGTGGGATAGCTGGGTCAAATGGTAGTTCCATTCCAAGTTTTTTAAGGAATCTCCATACTGCCTTCCAGAGTGGTTGCACTAATTTGCAACCCCACCAGCAATGTATGAGTGTACCTTTTTCCCCACATCCTCGCCAACACCTGTTGTTGCTTGTGTTCTTGATAATCGCCATTCTGATTGGGGTGAGATGGAATCTTAGGGTGGTTTTGATTTGCATTTCTTTTATTACTAGAGATGTTGAACATTTTTCCATATGTTTGTTGATTGTTTGTAGGTCTTCTTCTGTGAAGTGTCTGTTCATTTCCTTAGACCATTTGTCGATTGGATTATTTGTAGTCTTGGTGTTGAGTTTTTTGAGTTCTTTATAGATTCTGGAGATTAGTGCTCTATCTGAAGTATGATTGGCAAAGATTTTCTCCCACTCTGTAGGCTCTTTCTTCACATTGCTGATAGTTTCCTTTGCTGAGAGAAAGCTTTTTAGTTTGAATCTATCCCAGTTGTTGATTCTTACTTTTATTTCTTGTGCTATGGGAGTCCTGTTGAGAAAGTCTGGTCCTAAGCCGACATGTTGAAGATCTGGACCTACATTTTCTTCTATAAGATGCAGGGTCTCTGGTCTGATTCCGAGGTCCTTAATCCATTTTGAGTTTAGTTTTGTGCACGGTGAGAGATATGGGTTTATTTTCATTTTGTTGCATATGGATTTCCAATTCTCCCAGCACCATTTGTTGAAGACGCTATCTTTTCTCCATTGCATATTTTTGGCCCCTTTGTCTAGTATGAGGAAATTATATTTGTTTGGGTTTGTGTCCGTGTCTTCTATTCTGTACCATTGATCTACCTGTCTATTTTGGTACCAATACCATGCCGTTTTTGTTACTATTGCTTTGTAGTAAAGTTGAAGTTCAGGTATTGCAATACCCCCTGCTTCATTTTTCCTGCGAAGGATTGCTTTAGCAATTCTGGGTTTCTTATTCTTCCAGATGAATTTCATAATTGCTTGCTCTATTTCTGCAAGGTACATCATTGGGATTTTAATTGGAATTGCATTGAATCTGTATAGCACTTTTGGTAGTATGGCCATTTTGACAATATTAATTCTGCCTATCCAGGAACATGGGAGATCTTTCCATCTTCTAAGGTGTTCTTTAATTTCTTTCTTTAGTGTTCTGTAGTTCTCATTGTAGAGGTCTTTCACCTCTTTTGTGAGATTGATTCCCAAGTATTTTATTTTTTTTGAGGCTATTGTGAATGGAGTAGTTTTCCTAACTTCTCTTTCTGAAGATTCATCACTTATGTATAAAAATGCATTGGATTTATGAGCATTTATGAGCATTTGCTACTTTACTGAATTCACTTATGAGTTCTAAGAGTTTTCTGGTGGAATTTCCTGGTTCCTCTAAGTATATAATCATATCATCAGCAAATAGGGATAGTTTGAGTTCTTCTTTTCCAATTCGTATCCCTTTAATTTCTTTGGTCTGTCTAATTGCTCTGGTTAGAGTTTCAAGGACGATATTGAATAGGAGTGGTGAGAGAGGGCATCCCTGCCTTGTTCCAGATTTTAGGGGGAATGCTTTCAGTTTTTCACCATTAAGAATAATATTAGCCATGGGCTTAGCATAGATGGCCTTTACAATGTTAAGGAACGTTCCCACTATCCCTATTTTTTCTAGTGTTTTGAGCATGAAGGGGTGCTGTATTTTATCAAATGCTTTTTCTGCATCTATTGAAATAATCATGTGGTTCTTGACTTTAAGTCTGTTGATATGGTGAATTACGTTTATTGATTTCCTGATGTTGAACCAACCTTGCATCCCTGGGATGAAACCCACTTGATCATGATGCACTATCTTTTTAATACATTTTTGTATGCGATTTGCTAAAATTTTGTTGAGAATTTTTGCGTCGATGTTCATTAAGGAAATTGGTCTGAAATTTTCTTTCCTCGATGTGTCTCTGTCTGGTTTAGGTATCAGGGTGATATTGGCTTCGTAGAATGAGTTTGGGAGTGTTCCCTCCTCTTCTATTTCATGGAATACTTTGAAAAGTATTGGAATGAGCTCTTCTTTAAAGGTTTTGTAGAACTCGGCTGAGAAACCATCAGGTCCTGGACTTTTCTTTGTTGGTAGGCTTTTGATGACTTCTTCTATTTCATTACTTGAAATTGGTCTATTTAAATTGTGCATGTCCTCCTCGTTTAGTTTAGGCAATTCATAGGTCTCTAGAAACTTGTTGATATCTTCGAAATTTTCTATTTTGTTGGAATATAGATTTTCAAAATAGCTTCTAATTATGTTTTGTATTTCAGTCGTGTCTGTTGTGATACTTCCTTGTTCATTCCGAATTTTGGTGATTTGGGTTTTCTCTCGTCTTCTCTTTGTTAGTGTGGCTAAAGGTTTATCAATTTTGTTTATTTTTTCGAAGAACCAACTATTTATTTTGTCAATTTTTTGTATTGTTTCTTTCGTTTCAATTTCGTTGATTTCAGCTCTGAGTTTAACTATTTCCTGTCTTCTACTACTTCTGGTGTTGGTCTGTTCTTCTTTTTCTAGGGCTTTGAGCTGTAGTGTTATTTCATTTATTTTTTGAGTTTTACTTCTTTTATTAAATGCGCTCCATGAAATAAATCTTCCTCTAAGTACGGCTTTCATAGTGTCCCAGAGATTTTGATACGATGTTTCTTTGTTCTCGTTTACCTCTAAGAATTTTTTAATTTCCTTCCTAATATCTTCTGTTATCCATTCCTCATATAATAGCATATTGTTTAATCTCCAGGTGTTGGAGTAATTTCTGTTTTTTGCTCTTTCATTTATTTCTAGTTTCAATCCATTATGGTCTGATAAAATAGAAGGAAGTGTCTCTATCTTCTTGTATTTGCTAACATTAGCTTTGTGGCATAATATATGGTCTATTTTAGAGAAGGATCCATGTGCTGCTGAGAAGAAAGTGTATTCACTCTTCGTTGGATGGTATATTCTATAAATGTCTGTTAAGTCTAAATTATTGATTGTGTTATTGAGATCTAAGGTTTCTTTATTCAATTTTTGTTTGGAAGATCTGTCCAGTGGAGAGAGAGGCGTGTTAAAATCACCTAGTATTATTGTATTGTGGTCTATTTGGTTTCTGAGATTGAGAAGGATTTGTTTGACATACATGGGTGAGCCACTGTTTGGGGCATAGATATTTATGATTGTTATGTCTTGCTGATTTATGGTTCCCTTAAGCATTATGAAATGTCCTTCTTTATCCCTTCTGATTAACTTTGGCTTGAAGTCCACTTTATCTGAAATGAGGATGGATACCCCAGCTTTTTTGCTGGGTCCATGTGCATGGTAAGTTTTTTCCCATCCTTTCACCTTTAGTCTTTGGGTATCTCTTTCTAAGAGATGAGTCTCTTGCAGGCAACATATTGTTGGATCTTTCTTTTTTATCCAATCTGCCAGTCTATGTCTTTTGATTGATGAATTCAGGCCGTTAATATTCAGGGTAATTATTGAGATATGATTTGTATTCCCGGTCATTTGACTCATTTTATTCATTTATTTGCTTATTTTTGACACGACTTGGTTCCTCTTTATTTGAGAGTTCCTTTAGGATATCTCCTCCCTTTGCTGATTTGCTTCTTTGTTTTTCATTTCTTCTTCATGGAATATTTTGCTGAGAATGTTCTGTAGTGCTGGCTTTCTTTTTGTATATTCTTTTAGCTTTTGTTTATCATGGAAGGATTTTATTTCGTTGTCAAATCTGAAGGTAAGTTTTGCTGGGTATAAGATTCTTGGTTGGCATCCATTTTCTTTTAGGGCTTGAAAAATGTTATTCCAGGCCCTTCTAGCTTTTAGGGTCTGGATTGAAAAATCTGCTGATATCCGTATTGGCTTCCCCCTGAATGTAATTTGGTTCTTTTCTCTCACAGCCTTTAAGATTCTGTCTTTATTTTGTATGTTAGGTATTTTCATTATAATGTGCCTTGGTGTGGGTCTGTTGTAATTTTGTGTATTTGGAGTCCTGTAAGCCTCTTGAACTTGATTTTCCATTTCGTTCTTCAGATTTGGGAAATTTTCTGAAATTATCTCATTGAATAGGTTGTTCATTCCTTTGGTTTGTTTCTCTAAGCCTTCCTCAATCCCAATAATTCTCAAATTTGGCCTTTTCATGATATCCCATAGTTCTTGGAGATTCTGTTCATGATTTCTTACCATCTTCTCTGTTTGTTCGACTTTGTTTTCGAGGTTAAATATTTTGTCTTCAATATCTGAGGTTCTGTCTTCCAGGTGTTCTATCCTATTTGTTGTGCTTTCTATGGAGTTCTTAATTTGGTTTATTGTTTCCTTCATTTCAAGGATTTCTGTTTGGTTTTTTTTCAATATCTCTAACTCTTTATTGAAATGGTCTTTTGCTTCCTGTATTTGCTCTTTTAACTGTCTATTGGTGCGTTCATTCAATGCCTGCATTTGCTCTTTCATTTCATCGTTTGCTTCCCTTATCATGTTGATTATGTACATTCTGAACTCCCTTTCTGACATTTCTTCTGCCATGCTGTCATTGGATTTTATTGATATAACATCCAGATTTGTTTGAGGCATTTTCTTCCCTTGTTTTCTCATATTGTTCAGGTATCAGTGGACTGCAGAGATGTTGCAGATTTCCTCTATTGACTTATAATGTCCCTGAAGATTGCTAGTGTATCCCCTCTTATCCTTCAGTAGCCTGAAGTCTTAGAGGAAGTTGATACTTCGGTGTTCCCCTAGGTAGCTGCCTCTCTAGGGGTGGTGGTCTTCAGGTGGGGTATATTCCCTGCTAGAGGGCAGAGGTGCCTCTACTTGTTGACCAATGGTCATCCAAAGGGGAGCTAGACTGCGGGCTAAGGCAATGCCTGTTTGGGCCTGTGTCTCTGGTTTTACTGTCTTTGTGGGAAAACCTCACTCTGCGGGGAAGACCCACCCGGTGGGGAGGTCTCACTAGTCCGTTCCCCTCCTAGAGGTTCTCCTCAGTCCTCAACTACCGCCTGTGCAGGGCAGCCTTCCCAAGCAGCGTTTCCAGGGGCCTGGACCTACCTCCTGGGCTTGGGAGCCCTGCCCTTCGCAGACGAGTCTCCTTTGGTGGCCCCTCCTCAGAGAAGCTGCCCACAGTCCTGGAACCTTCGCTCCACCCCTCAGCTGGTCTCTGTGTAGCTCTTTCAAGAAAAGGTGCTTAGATCCCCGGCTCAGACCGTGCTTTGCACCTAATCACTTGGCTATGCGACCCCTCCTCTGAAGAGTCACTTGGAGCCTCATACATATGCTCCAAGCCCCAGTGACCCGTCACTCGTCTCTTCCTCCAGGCAGGTGTTCTGTGTGGG
Organism: Sciurus carolinensis; assembly: GCF_902686445.1. Lineage (NCBI taxonomy): Eukaryota > Metazoa > Chordata > Mammalia > Rodentia > Sciuridae > Sciurus > Sciurus carolinensis. The sequence continues at coordinate 27,522,403 of NC_062223.1, read as the reverse complement.
CGCTTGGAGACCAAGCCACTCACTGTGCACCTCCACCTCCTCAGGACAGCCCCCTCCCCGTTGTTCAGGCAGTTGCTGAATCCAAATAGTTCGCCACCCAACTCTTTCTCTGGCAGCCCCCGGAGCCCTGGCAGATTGGTCCAAAAAACCAAAAAACCAAGCGGTGTGCTGCTCGGCCTCCTCTGCAAGGTCTCCCACTTTCCGAGCTCACTGTTCCAATGAGGGTAGATGTGTCTTACTGCCTGGGCAGGGCAGCCTTCCCAGGGGCCCAGACCTACCTCCTGGGCCTGGGAGCCTCACCCTTCGTAGACGAGTCTCCTTAGGTTGTCCCTTCTCAGGGACGCTGCCTGAAGTCCTGGAACCTTCACTTCGCCCCTCAGTTTGTCTCTGTGTAGTTCATTCAAGAAAAGGTGCCTAGGTCCCTGGACCGGACCTTGCTATGCACCTAATCGCCTGGCTATGCGACCCGCCCTCTGAGCAGTCACTTGGAGCCTCGTACATATGCTCCAAGCCCCAGTGACCCGTCGCTCGTCTCTTCCTCCAGGTGTGGGCGCTTGGAGACCAAGGCACTCACTGCGTACCTCCACCTCCTCTGGGCAGCCCCCTCCCCGTTGCTCAGGCGGTTGCTGGATCCAAACAACTCGCCGCCCCACTCTTTCTCTGGCAGCCGCTGGAGCCCTGGCAGATCGCTTCAAAACCAAGCAGTGTGTCGCACAACCTCCCTTGCAAAGATCCCCGCTTTCCGAGTTCACTGCTCCAGCAGGGGAGGTGTGTCTTGCCGCCTGGGCTGGGGCAGCCTTTGCAGGCAACGTTCCCAGGGGCCCGGACCTCCCTCCTGGGCTTGAGAGCCTCACCCTTTGCAGACGAGTCTCCTTAGGTTAGAGAATCTGCCCGCGGTCCTGGAAACTTCAATCCGCCATTTTTCGCTCCGCTTCGCTGTCCGTTTTTACCGCTCCGGCGGGGGAGGGGCGACCCGCCGAGTCACTGTACTTCACAAAGTTCTCTGCGTTCCAGGGCTACTGCCCCTTCGGGGACGCCTCCCCTATGGGAGAAACTCCCCGGGCGGCTTTGAGTTGGTCCCAAGTCACTATCTCCTCTTTTGAATCTTGAGTCCTGGAGCAACATGAAATGCAGCCGCCCTCTAGTCCGCCATCTTGAACCTCATTCTTATGTTTAATTTTTGTACTTGTTTTTCTAGTTCCTCTCCAGAAAGTTCCCCTTCCGAGTCAGTTCCTGTTTCTGAAATCTGAGAGCGACACGATCGTTCCTCTTTTATTTCTTCCAAAACCTGACTGCCCTCAGTCAGAGGCTTCACAAAAGAGTGTTTTTTAGTTTCCAAACAACTTTTAACAAGGGACCAGATGGCCATGGTACCCACAGGCAGAGGCTTTTGTTTATCCGCTATGCGGAGGTCCTCCCCTAAATGTTCCCACTGTGGAATATTTAACAGCCCCTCATTTAAAAACCAGGGAGAAACTTTTTCTATAGTATCAAGAAACGTCCTGGCTGTCTTTGCCTTTAACGGAGTCCCATTTTTCTTTAACAATTCTCTCAGTGGCTGTTGCATCTTAACTTTGGACATTTCAGACCCCATAATTAATTTGCTGCGATCACTTTTTGTATACCAGTTTCAGTTCACTGGACCGCGTCCAGCTTGGTCCAGGTTGATTGATGGTGGCCTTTCACGCACCACTTTCACTTTAATATCTCTAATGTGGACCGCTTTTCGCTTAGTCCAGGGTGTAGCCGCCTTTCGCGTGCTACTTTCACTTTAATACTTTTAAGGTGGACTGCCTTTTGCTAGTCCACTCCGAGCCGCGTTTCGCTTAGCTCTGTCTCCGGAATGCCTTTCGCTAGTCCACTCCGAGCCGCGTTTCGCTTGGCTCTGTCTCCGGACTGCCTTTCGCTAGTCCTTACTTTCACTTTAATCGAACCGCATTCCGCGTGTCCCCGGACCACCTTCCGTGTGTCCTGACTTTAATTGGACCGCATTCCGCGTGTCCTGATAGTCGCTTTACCGCGAACGTCAAGGCTGCCTTTATCACTCCTTTTTTATTATTTATAACATTAATCTCTAAAACTTACCTAGGTAGTTGCTGTTGGTTTGTTGTTTCCCGGGTCGGGTTTCGGCACCACTTATCGCGTTCCCTGCCCGCAGAGAAACACGACACCTGGTTGAAGTTTCAATGCTTTATTGCGTGCTGTCTTTCTGCTTCTATTGTTTCTTTTTCTTACCCTATTTTTTCTTTCTCCAGCAGGGAAGTTACAGACCTTATATAGGTAAAACCACCAATCAAAGGAGAGCACACGAGGGAAAAGCGTGGACAGATACAGAGAGCCAAGCAGGGCATACCGAGATCATGCGTTGTGCATGAGACCAGAGAACCAGTCATAAAGACTTCCTTAAAATGATGTCAGATGTTTGTGCAAAAGTTAACTGCTCTGGTTCACTGCCAGGCACCATCTTAGCCACACCTAGGGCCAGGGGTCCCGGGTACCCCGACATAAAGGTATAGTGAAAAACAGTCCCTTAATTCCATTATGATTAAATAATAATCAAAAGGAATAACTGTAGGAAAAGGAAGTCCAGGATGTCATGCATCCATTAATTCCATGGTCTGATGAATTTCTCAGAGATCTTGTAACAATCTTTGTTTACCAGACTTTTTAATCACAAAACTAGGAGTATTCCATAGTCTTAAAGTAGATTCAATATGACCAGCTTGAAGCTGTTCTTGGACTAGTGTGTGATCCACTTGAAGCTTTTCCCCTGTGAGGGACCATTGGTCAACCCAGACAGGATCATCTGCAAGCCAATTAATTTTTTCTGCTGTCCTCTGGGTTGGAGAAGAGCTCAATGCCCCAACAGAAAAGGATGATCAGGCATATACCCTAATCCATGCTGTCTTTCTTGAGAGGATTGTGCACAGGTGAACACCTTCCTTGTTGGTTTTCCCAACCCTCTAGTGGGGATATGTGATATCTAGCCATTTTCAATAATTGCTCTTTTGTAGTACCCCAAAATTTGACATGAACTGATTAAGTTTGTATTGAATTGTGGAACATCAAACTTATCAGTGAACTTCAGCTCTGTTCCATTAACCTATTGGTCTAAAATGCTCTTTGAATGATTCTTTTACTTAAGTCTGATTTTATAACCTCTAACATCCATTGTCTTATTGAATTGTGCAGATAGATATTCAATATGTTGACATATTTACTATACAGTATGCAAAAAATCAGTCATTAATATTACCATCATTCTCATCAGAAGATTAAAGATATCATTATCTTTAATGATAAGCTGTCAAGTTTGTGGTGGCTGAAAAAAATTTCAAAATTCTAACATTTTCTTGAAAATTTGGAATTCTTATTGCAAATACTGTTGGTTGCTTTCCTTGAAGTGACAAGCTCATTTTATTAAAATTTGAAAAATTTTCTCCTAAATAAATACTCACATTGGACTAACCAGTCTTTTAATTAGAAAATGTTCCATGGGGGGCTGGGGATATAGCTCAGTTGGTAGAGTGCTTGCCTTGCAAGCACAACACCCTGAGTTCAAATCCCCAGCACCGCAAAAAAAAAAAAAAAAAATGTTCCATGAAATATGGTGGTGAATGGTGCTCAGTTTAGTTGCACAAGTGCTTTTATCTCAAAATAGTCTTTGTGCAGCAGGAGGACTTTATGCATGCTTGTCAGTCACAGTAAATAGTAAGAGATACATATTTGAGTTAATATTTAATAAAACTAAGAATTTGTACTGCTATACTGCTATGTTAAGATTCTCTCTCTTTCTCTCGATGGGTCTTGCTATGTTTCCCAGGCTGGTCTCAAACTCCTGGGTTCAAGCAATCCTCCTGCGTCAGCCTCCCAATTAGGTGGGACTAGGTATACATCCCTATGTCTCGCTAGAGAGCATTCGTAAGTGAAAATGATTTCTTTTTCTGTGATTGCCTAGCAAAAGAATATGACAACCAGCACAGTTGAATAACCACACTACCAGGGGTGCTCAGAGCTGGCAGTTTGACCCATCATTGTTTTTGTGTCATCGTGGTCAATGGCACAAAAAAATCTCAGTATCATTATGAGCAGAATGTGTGTCCAGACTTCTTATGGACTAAATTGTAAGCTCCTTGATTTTTTCTCTTCATTTCTCTGAGGTCTGTGTTGGGTGCACAATAGGTGGTCAAGAAATACAAAAAGAATTGAACTAAACTGAATGAGGAAGATAACGTTAAGTCAAGCAATAGTTAATGTGGGAAAGCAGTGTGTAAATTAATAATGCCAAGGCCAGAGGTGAACTGTTGAAAAACAAATTGAACTTTCTATAAGGTACTACTCTGTGTACTGCTCTTGAAACTCATTTTTCTCCTCCAACCCCACCTGCCCCAATTGGCACCGTATTGACCCATGGAATAAAATAACATAAAGCTAAGTCTTGCATTCATGCTCTGGCACCTAGCCAGCACCAACATCTCTACCCACACCTTCTCCTAAATTTTTCATCTGGTCCTTAAAATAGCTGTTGATCCATTTCCCATCCCTAGGTAGCATCTTTTCATTATTCCTTAGTCTATTTTTCACCTGCCTATAACATTCAACTAAAATCCAACATTTTCATGACCTAGCTATCTCCTGCTTACCTGATTTTCTAGTGATATATTACATTTCTGGCCAACTCTTTAGGAAAGTTTAGGTCACACAACTTAACTTTTTATAAGCAGATTATCATCAATTATGTGATAATTGATTCATGTGATAATCATACCTCCCTAGGTTTCAATTTTTTGGGGTGTAGAAATTATCTCTTCCATGATGAGTCTAAGAAGGAAACAAGTTCTATGTATAGATTGTGAATCAATAATTAAAATCTCATTTATTTTTCTTGCAGACTCTATAGTGTTTAATATGGAAGGGACTCAATGTCAGTCTTCAATACACCTTCAATCAATTTGTGTATTAGCTGAATGGAGAATGATTACTTACAAAGTAGTTAGAAGACTTGAAAGTATTTATCTGTTAAGTTTGAAAAAAGCAAAGCCACAAAAAGTTTGCCACATTCCAATTTTCCAACTGATTTTCATTATCTTTTATTTTCCCATCATAATAGACCTATGAGAAAGGTACAGTGTGCAGTTAAGAAGAACTTCTGGTCCCACAGACAAACCTACTTCCCATTTCATAACTTTTTAAATAATATAAAATCAAATTTTCTCAGAATCAATCATTTTAATACCCTGAAAAGAGGATTTTGTGAAAAAATTCTTTGAGACACTTGCTGAAAACTGAGATTTTTGCCATTAGTTCTACAAAATAATCCTGTACTTAAGGAAAAACAAACCTCCCATAAGTAAGAACTTGAAATGAAAATATTTATGAAAAAAAAAGAAAGAAAATATTTATGGTACACTTATCATTTGTCAGACATGTTGATCATATCACTCGTTTAATCCTTCCAGCAAATCTCCAGTATAGATAATTAGTATCTCCATTTGAAGAAAAAGGAACTGATAATTTGAAAGAATAAAAAAACTTGTCCAAAATCACAGAGCCTCTGGGTTGTGAGTTCTGCACTGGGAACTATTGTGGTTTGAATCTCAGAGCCACTTTCTTTCTTGCTCCACTTTGCAAAGAAGCTTCTTGATTTAATAAGAGGTCAGATGAATTGCCTAATGAAAAATGGAGTAATTAAATGTGTAATAAGCTACTATGTGAATATGAAATACAATTCTAAGCTTCATTCTCTGGATGAAGTGTGTGTTTCGGGCGTTGTGGTTATTTGGAAGATAGGTGATGCAATCGCCAGCTTTTTGCTGACTCAGAAATGTCCAGCAATGATAACTATAAACAGATGGTCCCAAAGCTCTATTCCTTTTGGCAACTCTCTGACCTCAACTCAACCAATCTAATGCCATGGCATTGGATGCCCTTTTACCTTGTCAGCCTAAATTTTGAAATTACTGCAATTAAAAAAAAAATCAGGATCACTCATAAACTTTATAAGCAGTCCTGCCTCTGGGATACAATCATTTTGTGCTCCCAGGGATTACGATTCCTATGCTAACAGGTGGTGTCAGAGTTCCAAACCTGATCCTTTAGGTGTTGCCTGGTGTTCAGTTTCCCCTTGCACTGTAGGTGTGATCCACACCATTAATTTAGTATTTCTCTGTGGGAAAGATGCCAAGAGACAGGATCCTGGATAATGTCCTGGGATTTCCAATATCTCTAGAGGAAATTATTCATATGTGACATAGGGCTTTCCTTTCAGGATTTACTCTAGAGACATTTGGGAAATTATATGTGTTTGCATGCACAGAAGCATTTCTTTTTAATTTAATGAGTTTCTCCACATACGCTGCAGGGTGCTTAAAAACACAAGCTTCATGTGTTTGTGGAGAACACAGTACTCAGGCTAAATTCAGGGTGGATTTACTTATGTCTGTTGCATATTAAAGGGTATAAATAAGTTAGCAAAAATCACTGTATGAACACACTCTGTAACATCAAGGCATAACAAATTGATTCAGAGAAGAACAGAATAACAGTTGAGCATGGAAAAAGTGTTTCTGTGCCGAGCTATTAATCCAAGTATGGGATAGGGTTGCTACCTTTTGTCTGAGTTTCCCAGAATGTTAGTTGAGGGGACCCATGTGAACCTTAGATGGTCTCCATAGCAACTGCTTAGGTGCTTGATGACTGACCAACAGTGGATAAACCTTGCATGCCCGGGTAGACCTGGGATCCTAGGTCATTTAGCAAATCTCTGTGTTTAGCAGAGACAAATTTCTTGATTTTTTTTTCAGCCTACCTATCCATATCTGGTTGATTTGCTTCCTTTAACCAACCTTCCTTTGTACATTCCTAGATTAAAATGATTTAAGGTCAGACATCAAATTTTCAGCATTTAGGGATATATTAAATGCATGATCTCCAAGAGTACCCAGTGTTGAGGTTTTGAGAGTTACTTGTTTGGAGAAATGGGGAGATGTGAAGATTTTAATGGTGCTTGTACTTCCACCACATTCCCTCCCTTTCTTTCCTCAGAGATGGATTAGGGTTAAAGCTGGTGAAGCTTAACCTCAAGGCTAATACAGTAACCTAGCAATACATTGACATGATCACATGTTTTTCTAATACTTATTAAAGCGAGGTGTATTGATTGCAATTGATTAATAATGGATATCTTTCCATTGTCATTTGCCCTACTGCACATTTTTGCTTCAGGTAGAACTCTGGAGCCATAGACACATTTTGTACTTTTCATCTCTAGGGGACTTGAGTGGAGGTACGCTTGGTTTGGGTTTGGTAGGGTGTATGTATGTGGTTCAGTCAGTCTCGTTCATGGATGAGTTAGCCTTCCAGCATTAGAATGCCTATCAGGAAAACTGTGTTGACTTTTTTTGTCAGTTGTAGACTTGTAATATTGGATTTTGTACCTCATAAAGGACCCCCAAGTTGTATAAGTTTTAGACTCTACCAAACATGAATCTGCCCCTGACTTACTCTTATATGTTTCTTGGTATTTGCCTTGTTAATATTTTATTCTGTATACCTGTCTGTGGTATTTGGAGATTAGCTGAATGGCATGTTTTGTCACATTCACACTTTTTAGTGTTTTTGTTTGTTTGTTTGTTTGTTTGTTCATTTTTTTTAGGTCAAAACAAAGTTCTATTCAGGAGTTACAGATTGCCTCTATATATTCTGATCTCATATTGTCATTCGCTTATGAAATGGTAGTAGCATCAAATTAGCAATATGAGTCACTAAAATCGAGAGCACCTCAATTTGCCAATATTTGACAGTAATAGCTTTTTGTTGTACTTTATTTTTTTCACTTATATTTTACAAATGTAAAATGGTACAAACATTTTTAAAAACACTTGGGCAATTAAAAAAATTAAACCACCTATCATATGATCCAGTCACTCCACTTTCAGGCTTTAACCAAGATAAGAGAGAGTAGTCTCATAACAAGACTTGTACACAAAGTTTTGAAGGAAATTTATGTGTAACAAACCAGGCATCCATCAGAATGTAAATGGAGAAATAAATTGTAGTAGAGTCATACAAATAGAACACTACTTGGGAAAAAAATGAATAAATTACAGATACACAACAATATAAATGAATCTCAAAATGAATCTCAAAAACCCTCAGTAAAGAAATCAGACATTCTGGATAATTCTACTTGTACAAAATTCTAGAAAATGCAATGGGTTGGGAGAGGTGATGACAAAGATAAAAGAAAACTTCTGGGGTGATGGCAACATTCACGGTCTTAATTGTGGTCACATATGTTAAAATTCATACTTTTTAACTAACCAGAGTTTATTGTATCAATTATATATCACCAGTCTTCTAATAATGCAATTGGAACTTTTTAAATTCTATATTAGAATGTTTTTGCTTCCTGTTGGTTTCCTAGCAAGTACACAGATGTTTATTCTCCCATGTTCTTATAGTTCAGTTGGAAACTCTTTTATTCTTTGGCTGCTTCAAAAGGCACATGTACAAACGGAGACACTTAGTCAATTTTCATAGGCATCAAAATGCTTCTACCAGGAAAGTTTGGTGTTGTTAGGTCCATGCTATTATTGTTATTATTGTTTTTGGCAAGAGTGAAGGAGTGGGATTTATTTAAAAGAGAAGAAAAGAGATAGAACTCTCTAAGGGCAAGCAGGGACCTGACAGGGGTTGCCCTCTATTGTCTTTTTAAAATTAATTAGGATGTGGGAATTTTGTGAACAAGTTTCAGAAAGTAAGGGAAAACTGGCAAAGAATAAACATGACTCCTTTCAATACAAGATTCAAGACATTTATTTTGCACATACAGCAATGCTGTGTTGATCATACTTGTGTTTTATAGAGTGGGTCCTTGAGGTATCATTCTGGAGAAGAGGTCCCATTCGATATGAACAGTTCTGTTTCATAATTTATGAAATTATGTTTATGACCTCCATAAAGTCATTCCCCAAAATGATGATATTGGGTGAACTTGATTTAAGTCATCAGGTATTTATAGGTCATGTCAAAAATGTTTTCTGAATGAGTATATTAACTAAATTAATATGTAGCTACACATAATATCATCTGCATATGATATAATCTTAAATTCCTTAAAGAAAGGTGGGGCAAGGGGGTCTCATGAAAAATCAAAGGAAGATTTGCAGAGTAAAAGGACCAGAGAGTGGGAGGAGGGGAGGGAAGGGGGAAGTGCTGGGAAGTGACATTGACCAAATTATATTGTTATATCGTGTGCATGTACGAATATGTAACAAATTCCATCATTATGTACAACTCTAAGGCACCAATAAAAAATTGCAAAAAGAAAAAAAATTAAAAAGAAAAAAATTCCTTGTTCTCTTTTTATATGAAGTCACTGTACTGAACTTAGTGATCTATACTCTATGGGCTATAATGAACAAAAGTTGACTGATTTAGGCAGAAAACAGTGCATTAAACAACTGGAATATCAGGGCTGGGGATATAGCTCAGTTGGTAAAGTGCTTGCCTTACAAGCACAGGGTCCAGGGTTCAATCCCCAGCACCAAAAAGGAAAAAAAAAAAAAAGAATTGGAATATCTATAAGGTTAAATATCTATGTATCACCAATTTCAATCACATAGTATTTCAACACTTTATGATTTTCTTTGATAAAGATGATTTTGATTATGAATTAATGTGTCTATAAAAGAAACATCCAAACTCTTTTCTCATCTAAAATTCATGTGAATATTTTTTCTAATTTGTATTAAGTAAATTTTATTCCATGATTTTCTACTACATTCAACTTAACCAATAGCATTCCCTGTAAGCAGGCAGAATCAAGTAGTAGAAAGAACTTTGGGGCAGGAAGTTCATAAATTTGGGTTTATTCTAAAAGTCTGAATGATCTTGGATGAAAATTGGGTCATTCTTTTTTCTTTCTTTTCCTAAAAATAGAGTAGGACCAGTTATTGGATATGAGTCTTAGATGATAGGGAAATTGAACTGAGAAACTCTTCCTGCCATTTAGAATGAGTGTTGAGATACTCCTATATGGATAGAATATTCAAGAGTTCAGTAATAAATCCAAATTGAAAAAAAAATTTGTATGTGCTCTTTTGCACATAACATAATAATATTTTCTGGGAATTTTATAATAAAATCATATCTATTTATATACATACATACAAATGTATGCATATATTCTGAACAAAGTTCTTATATATACATGTCAATACGTATATATGTATATAAATAGATGATGGTTTAAAATACACTGAGTTAGACCTTAGCAAAGGTGAAGTCAATGTTTTCCTCATCATTTGCCCCAGCTCCTTTCCTTAACTTCTGCTCTACTCTCTTGGGGTTGTGCTTCTCCCCTCTCCATGTACCATTTTCCCCTGTGCCCGCTTCTGACTGTGCAGACTGTGGCAATCCAGGGCTCTTTGGATGAATTCTCAAATATACTAGTAATATTTTTCTTTTCACATCAGATTCTAAATTATGGAATAAGGGTTTTTTTTTTTTTTATTAAGGGAATTCCAGGCATCAGAAAAACCCCTGGGAAGGCAATCTGGGAATGAGTACAATGTCTTAGAACTGTGTGGAGATAGCTTATTGAATGGGTGGGAAGTATGGGCTTTGGAGTAAGGCCAGGTTGGGTCTGAATTCTGGCTCCTCACTATTGGCAGTGTGGCTTTGGACTTTCATTTGTATGAAAGCGACAGTAATACCTGACTCTTATGGGCTTGTGTTCAGAATTAAATGAGACTTTATAGAACACCCAATAATGTGCCTAGTTCATAGTGTAGCATGAAGGTTATACATAAGAGCTGTGGAGGCAGGCAAAGGGCCTAACTTTTGCTCAGGGGGAAATAAGTTGACACAATGGCTTCTGAAGAACAGGGATAATAATGCTTTGATTACAGGATTGCTGCTGAGGCTTTAAACACACTTAAAAGATTTACCTCAGTTCTTGGCATAATAAACACTAAATAAATTGTGGCTACTATGATAACAGTTATTATTAGATAATTCTACTGTTGTCTGGGCTTAATGAATGGTGGACCTTATTTTTGTTGTCATTCTTACAATTGTATTAGTGGCATTCCTGAATCCATTTGGGAAATGAATCTTCTTTTTAAATATAAAGAAGACTCTTAAATTCAACCAATCCTTTCATATAATATTTGTTATGCAGGGAAAACTTAGCCAATGTTTGAAAGATCTATTTTATTTTTCCAGGGAGAAGTTAAAGAAATACAAAACCATTACTTAACCTTCTCCTTTCCCATTGCTATTTACCAAAGGTCATCTCTGTGTGCACCTGCCCAATATAAAAAGGTGACTGAGCCTATTTTTAATTCCATCTCAGGCTACTGAGCAGAGCTTAAAACATTCAGGTAAGCCCCTGATATGAAACAGGATTTCAATTTAGTTGCCTCTAGTCATGTAGATGTACACAAACTTGCATTTTGATTGCAAAACAAACAATTTGGTTATCTCTTTGTGCATATGTGGGGGAGAGAAAAATAGCACAAAGAAATGGATCTGACCTCTCAGTAGTCAATTTCTTTATCCTACATTCTGGCCAGTGCACAAGTAAATAAAAGCTGGAAACTATTAGCCTGCTTTACCGTCTTTTCTTGGGAACTTAAAATTTGGGCAACACCAATTTTAGGAAACCAGAAACAAAGACAACCACTATTTCACTGTGGTGAATTCTCTTCCTTAGATTATATTTTTTCCAAAGAAGTATATCTGAATGTGACTGGCTTGGGTTCCAAGAATTGTTTTTCTTTAAGAATCATGGTTATGATTCTTTAGGGTAAAGCCAGGATTGAGACCACTGTCTCTGGTGTGCTGCAAAACACAGAAGCCAAAACTTGCAGAGTGCAGAGCACCAAAGGTGACTCCTGAACTACAGGCAGGCAAACCAGCAGGACATTTTAGTTGCCACCAACTGTATCCATTTACTTTTATTTTCAGGAATTTGGATGGAACTGCACAATGGAACTGTTCTATTGTCAAACAAGCAAAAAATGAAGCTGCTGAGAAAATGAGGACTGTGAACTGTGGAGAATGAGCACACCAGGCCTCGTCATCTCAGCTAGTTAACACTGGGTTTCAGAGTTCCATTTCCACCCTGTTCCCCACTTCATTTTGCTGAAAGGTCACCCTCATTGTTGAATGCTGCCTTTACTTGTTTCCATACTTGTTTCTCTAGTGGACTGAGAGCTGCTAAATTCAGGGGCTACATCTTACTCTTGTCTATATTCCCAGTGCCTGAAACATTGTACAAACTCAATAAATGTTTGTTGTACACAAATCATTTCTCTGCCAAAACAAGGCTCACATTCAGAGTTAATGGGCAATGTGATGTATCATCTGTGACTTTATTATGTTTGAACAATTAGAGATCTTTGCTTTTAAATCTATATTCTCTCTATTTTTCATCTTTTCATGTATCCCCCAAATATTTTCTAGGCAATTATCCTGTGCCAGCTCCTGAGGGGGTTACACAGATGGAAGAAATCTTTTCCCTCCCTTAGTGAGATTATTGAGTCTGTGTCATGAACCATACTCTATATATTTAGAAGCTACCCTAATAAATAGTTTGGGGTTTATTTGATAGTTTTGACTGTCTGTCATTTGAAGCAGAAAGTCAGTTCAACAGCACTGTAGATAATAGTGGACTAAACAACTTGAAGCCTCAATTGGCCAATGTTTCTATATTATGGAGACACTCTGAACTAAACTGCCATCAAGAAACAACAGTAATATCTAATGCAAGAATTAGGAATGCGTATCAATTTTCACAGTGCAATTTGGTAATAATGAAAGTACACTTTCTTGTTGTCATGAAAGGGACTTCTGGTAGCCAAAGTATTATTCTGGTGTGTAGTGAGTGTAAAGACCCCAATGACCTCTCTGCTTTGATCTTTTGAAATTCTGAAGTGGTGGGATTTTGCATGCTACACTGATAATCTGGGAAAATGTACAATCACTATAAAAGGAAATTTTTCTATTAGTCCAAGAATAATCATTTATAACAAAACCACCTGACAGAAATATGTGGGTGCATATCACACTTATGAAGACCAAAGATATTTTTACAACCAAGGATTATTTTCTTCCCTTTATACAAATCCATATGGTGCCTATTCAGACATCAGTCATCAGCAATGCTGTCTCATTCAACTCCAAGAATAGAGTTCAGAATTTTTGCTCTAAATTTGGATTTAAAAGAACTCAGTATTGAGAGTTGGTTGTTTTATCTTCCACAGCCTAATCACTCAAAGTCAGTGGCATGTAAACTCAACTGGAGTAGAAGAGCAAGCATAAATAAAGTAGTCATGGAGTATGACTTTTCTGCCTTGGAAACACTGCTTGATCTATGCACTACTCCCTGCTGCTTTGTCTTTTGGAGTTAAATGCCTGCTTGACTGTGCAAGGGATAATATTTGCTTCACAGAGATCCACCCATCTGTCTGCTGACTCCCATAGTCCTCTAGGGACACCATGGATGAGAATTAATGTGCCTCATCCATCCATCCATTTAACCAGTCATTTACTTGTTCATCCAGCAGAGAATAGTTGAAGATTCATATACAATTTATTGGAGTGTCTGTCCCAGGTAAATGTCTGGTATGTGCATGTATGGTTCTAGAAGTAAAAGGGGGCTAGAGGGACCAAGGAGCACTAAAACAGCATGGCCTAAGGGCATAGGATGTTTCCCTCCAGGGAGTGACTTTGCTCTGACAAACAGAAGGTAAAGATTCTGGATAGATTCTGACACAGATACATTTCCATGTTGAATCCTGTCCAAAGGTTGCATTTGCTGGTTACAGGAATTCTAAGCATGATCAAACAAACCAGTCCAAATGGGGCATTTGGACTAGAGAAGACAGTTTGGGAGTTGGGAAAAAACTAAGCACATGTATTATAGAAATGATCCATCATAACTCCCTTGATCCAAATAGAAAGGAGGAAGACCAAATAGATAAACCAAAAGGCACCACAGTACTTGGAAACCTGGGAGAAGAGCCAAAGGCTACTTTACCCATCACACCAGCAAAGGTATTGTGGGGCTTCTAGAAATGACTGGTACTATTGCAGTTGACCTCAGCCTTGGGAAGTCCCAGCTCTGGGTGGATTTGTTATTGCAATGAGCAGTTAGAAATTGATCCAAATTAAACAACTATAGCAGCAGCAGCAAACTTTGCTGCAATCCTATGAAATCTTTCTGTTGCCCCAAAAGAAAAATGATTTCTCCACCAACTTGGCACATAGTCTGTAGGTTGCACCTTGGACTTCTGTGAAATCTGTCTTGCAACACTTCCTTTGTGTACTGTTGGTTTAGGCTCAGTCTAATGGTTGGGGCATATAGGGAAGCATGGTGTGTAGAAAAAGGGACAGAAGGGGAATTAGGAAACCTGGGTTCTAATACTAGCTTGATAATAAACTGATCTTCAGTCTTAAAACACTTAATTTTTTGTGCTGTCACTTTCATATCTGTAAAATGAGGAGACTAAGTTCTAAAATTCTAGAAGTTAGAAGATGTCTAACACATAATGAATCATGGAGTGAAGAAGGCAAAAAAGGAAATCATGGAAAGTGTCACACTGTAATTTGCCTAGGCCTCACAGGAACATTCAAGAAGTCTTTCTTGGAAATAGCATTCCAGTCCTCCAAACACTCAGGGCTTTTTATTTGTGCATGTCTTTACCTTGTCTCCTTGCTAACATGCATGTCTTGCCTCATTAGGGAACTTTAAGTTCCTTGAAAACATAGTGTATATTTTTTATCTCCTAAGTCATTTCTATGTCTGTCTCCATAAATATTTATGGAATGAATTAATGGTTCTGTGAAGAGTACTTGATTGGCTCTTCCTCCAAATAATTATTCTTTTCATCTCAAAGATAAAATTAAGATCCAAATGCTGCAATTTATTTATCTCAGTTCACAAAAATGGATTTGAAGTCTCAATTCCAAATTATTCATAGTAATGAACTGTTCTTTTAGCAAGCTTCCACAGATATTCATTCTGAAGACCTTTGCTGCTTAGTCCCAATCCACTAATATCAAAAGCCTGCAAAATAATAATGATAACAAGAACAAGAACAAAAACAAGTATATTTTTATGCTGAGCTAAAAGCATTGTCTCATTTAATTATAAAACAGCATTGTATGGTTTAGATGAGGATTACTGATACTAAGTAGTAGTAATGCTAATAATAATGATAGTATTGGAAACAGGTTCATCAGACTTCAAAATTTGTGCTCCAAACTGGCAGTGTACATGGGCTTTGTGTTTTACTACACACCAATAAAGCCTACCTAGACTTATTTTCCTGGTTCCAGGATGAAAACTAAGTCAATATGAGGAGATAGAGCTAAAGTTCTTAAGGGAAGAGGCAGTCCTTCAGAGTTTTGTGGTTTGGGAGTTCTTACACCCTCTGTCAAAATGCTTTCTTAGCCACTTAATGGTTGTGTGACATTAGGAAAATTTATTGGACCTCAGTGAGCCTCAGTTCTTTGTTGGTAAAATGTGGATAACAGAACTTACTTCAAGAAAATATTATAAAAGCCTAATGAAATATTACATGTTAAAAGATCAGGGGTGTACACAGTAAGTGCTCAGTAAATTCTCTATCACCCCTTTCCATTCTCCCTCCTAGCATAAACAATACCTTCCAAACAAATTCCATCACAATAGGAGAATAAAGGAGACACTTGCCAGAACTTCTTGGCATCTGCTAATAAAAAGAAGTTCACTCCTCCTCAGCTTAAATCCCAAATAGAACACTTTACCTCCCTAGAAATCTTTAGAGCCTGCCAAGGCTCCAGAAATGTTGAAAGCTATTTGCTGTCAATGCTTCCATTGAGCTGAACAGGAGAAGTTGTTTGTTTTCCATTTACATGATTCTTTTCTGAGGTTTTTATTTGGGTTCTTGGTGGTCCAGAACTCAACATGAAGACATAGGATTAATGTTCTCCCTCACCCCATCCCATGATGATACTTAAACTGAGTAAAATCAGAAGTATTCTTTCTCATATTTTTCTTTTTTCTTCCTTTTTTTTTTTTTTTTTTTTTGGTACATGTGGTCATTGGTTATATAACAACAGTGACCCCTGCAGGGACATTTTTCTTCATTAACTCATTTGCCAAACATTAAGCATCATAATTCAGGTATCACATAACATATCAGAGACAAAAAGATGAAGGTATAATAGTCCCTTGAAGACCTGGCAATACAGAAGAGGGAGAAAAGAAAAGAGAATTCCAACGCAGCATGGAGCCATGAATGGAACCCCATGCAGACTGGCTCTGACTCTTCAGGGCACCAGTCGATACCCCATTGACAACTGTAGCCTAGTCTGCCAATGCTATTATCCATTAAGAAATTCTTAATGTTTGAGACCGACCATTCAACTTTTATATATGGCATAAGTTATATCCTCAGGAACTCTGTCCTCTTTACAGAAGTCATTTGTCTTAAAACAATGGAAATCCCAGCAGAGGAAAGAGATGTCTTCTCTTTGTCTTGAGCATAGAGAGCCTCAGGGTTGGGAGGCACCAACAAGGCCAAACTCCATAAAGCATGCATGATTCCTTTCAACTGCATCCTATTCATCCCAGACTCCAGCACAAACTTTATTGACTCACATGGTGACCCACTGCATTTGGGGCAATTTCAGGTGTTGGAAAAGTTGCCATCTAATAAGGCAAATTCATGTTTTGTTGTCTATGAACCCCTTTTGGGTCTAATGAAGTCCTCAAATAAGGTCTCTAAATTCAGAAAGTATACAATATTGCAATGATTTACATTCATACATCCACGCACACCCACACACACCTACACAAACACACATCCCAAAGCATAATATAGAATTATATTGTTTTTTAATAATGCACTAAAAGGATCTAGAAGCAAGTATTACAGTAACTACCATAATTTTGAAGTAGTGATAAATGTGATATTTTGAGACATTGGTATCAACTGTAAAGTGATATGAAAATAGGTTATGTTTCTATTTGTGATAAAACTATGGTTCTGCTAGTAACTACTGTGTTTTTTTTCATTTATACCTAGAGGGAATGAAACATATCAGTTACAAGTCAGCAGAATCCAAGACACAATTTTTTTCCTGTCCAAGATCACAGATTTTCCTGAATCTCATAGACCAAAGGAAAGAACACTTATTAGAGAGATTTTTAAAACCTGTCTCTTTTGCTTCTCCTAAGTCTTTCAACCCCCAAAATAACATTTTTCCAGAATTTCCAATAATTTTTGGGCAGGAATTTATTAATTTGCTCACCAAAGTGATGATCCCAGAAGGTTAGCATGCCCAGATTGCTGTGGCCAGTCCACATCATCCCGTGGGAATGAGGGATAAATTTTCAGGGATACCTGGGAATCTTCCAACATATTAGGAAAGTTTTCTTTCACTTGGGGAAAACTAAGTAAAAAATATTTGATTTAATATTTTAAAACCCAAGTGGTAAGTTTTTCTAAAGGAAATTAATTGATTTTTAATGGTAGTTTGACATTTGTACCAAAATGATCATTTCAAACCACTAAGGAAATGCAGTACAAAAGACAAGTAAAACAGGACCAAAAGAAAAAACATTTCAGGATGAATGACTGAGTTTGTCATTTGTTTAGCCTCTGATAGATGTGTGTGTTTAAAGATAGTTTGAAAATTGTCTTCTAGCTGATAAGCAGCAGTCTCCAACCCTAGCTCTCAATGAGGTATAGCTAGATCTCAGTAGATTTCCATCAGATGAAGTTCATTGTGCACTTTATCTGTGCCAGGAAATAAAAAGATGAACAAGAAACCGCTTCTGTCCTCAAAAGCGAGCTTAAAATTTAGTGAAAGATATAAAGATTACAAAAATAATTACCCAAGGAAGACTAAAAGCATATTAAACTGGAGGGGAAAAATACCTGAAATGATGTAAAGAAAATAGTTTAGCTATTAAAGTGTCTTATATTGACTTACATTGTCAAACAGCTTTGTTAGTAAGGCAAAAATAATAAATTTTCAGAGTTATTCTGGATTATAGCACCCATAAAATACCATTATAATTATTAGACAATTCTCGGTTTTTCCCACTGGTTCTAAGCTCTTTCAAAATCTCTACCTGTCCTCTTCAGCATGATGCCCTCTATCCTTGCATGGTGGTTTGCACAAAGCATGTTCTCAATATATACTCATGAATAAAAGAATAAAGGCCAGCATACTGTGGGAAGCATACTATGGGAAGGTGGAGGAAGTAGCTTTGAGATCTGGTTCATGAACTTGCTTGGCTGTGTGACTTTTTGAAAGCCCTAGGTCTTAGAACATGTCATCATAAAATGGGGATAATAATGATGATAGTAGTTAGGACTTTTGTAAAGGTCATATGACACCTGTAAAATGTTTGGCTAAGTCATTCTTGAGTCAACTGATTACATTGAAGGAAGAAAGCAAAACTGATGTTTAGCGCTGGAATGAAGCAGGAGGATCTGCTTCCACATTCTCTTTGTAAAGAGTGAACTCAGGAGAGGTTGCAGGCTTTCCTGAAGGCTGTGAAAAAGGGAACATGACCCCAAGTCTCCTGAGTTTCTTAGGTTAAGAATTTTTCATAATAACCAGTTAACTCTCTTCCAAGTCAAAAAATTCTTAATGCTGTTTGACTCTGAAACAAAACAATGTTTCTGGTCTGCTTTCTCCAAAGTTTATATTATCTGATTTCATAGATGTGAGATGCTTTAAGTGTATTTTCCATAACATTTGTTGTATTGAGGTCTTGAATATTTCACATTTCCTTACTGCTCAAAATCTTTCATAAGGAACAATAAGGGGTCTCTTTGGGCAGGGGATATGGCCCCAGACATCAAGCATGCCTTTATCAGAGGGATGAAGACTAACACAGATCTGTTTTGCTTCCAAGTAGGTTTGAGGGTGAACATTTTTTCATGTGTTTTTAGTCTATCAGTCACTAACTCAATCAATAATGTTCAATCAATCAGGATTGAAACCATATATACAATTTCATTCATTTTATAATGGGCTACTGCTATAGAAAGATGTTTGTTATTTTTGCATATGTGAATAACTGTTTTATATAGGAATTAAATACAAGATTGTATGTAAACATTTAGTAAAGGTCTATGCTAGTAATAACTGCATTTATTATTATTATTATTATTATACAAAGATGCTTAATAGATATCTTTTTAAATATTATTTTTCTAGTTGTCAGTGGGCAAGTTAAGATTTAATTAATTCATTTATATGTGGTGCCCAGTGCCTCACACACACTAGGCAAGTGCTGTACCAGTGAGTCACAACCCCAGCCCAATAGATACCTTTGGAATGCATGACTGTGCATGATATTCTCAGCTATCCAATAACCAATGTTATGATTATAAGCAATTTTCCTAAAAACTTGCAAGTTTATAGAGAGAATGAATTAGTTCATACACACAAATATATCTACTATAATTTGGCACACACTACACATTCCACAAATGTTAGGTGAATCTGACATTTTCAAATGATTAATAAGGGAAAATTAAAAATCACTTGAGATTTTAATGAAATATAGATTTCTATCAAAGGCAGCTGGTAGAGAAAGCTCATTATAGAGTGCCTGGATTTTTATTAACTGTAAGTACGATGTCACACATTTATCAACTTTCCTAAAACATTGCTACTATAATTAGAAAATATAATGCATTAACCAGTGTTCATGTTATAATTGCATGAAAGCAGAGAAAGGTGGTTTGTTTTCCATGGATGATAAGATTAGCTTCCTCTCAGCCCTTGGAGTCACAGCTGTACAGCCACGTATAATAATATTTTAATGCAGACAAGGTTTGTACTAGACAAAGTCAACTTAGCATTTCACACGAGTGAGTCAAGTGCTGCCCTGCTCAGTGTGTTCTTTCTTCCCTTCTCTTGCTGTTTAAATAACTTATAGGAGAGAAGAATTTTAGCTTGGAACTGCTTCTAATCCATTCCATGAAAGTCATGTTTGAGAATATTTGTGTTCTTGGCTTCATGTCCCCGAAAACTCCCCTTTGAGAGGACTTTTCCACAAGCCATCTATGTCCTTTGCTTCTAATTCCCTCTCATGCATAATTCAGAAATGACTTCTTAGCGAAATATGCCCTTGAGTGTGTCTTCTTATGAGGGTCATTGCATCTGCCACGATATTATGATCTAACTTGCCCTGTTTTACCTCTCAATCAGTTACATGTCTTTCAAGAGAGTTTCCTTTCAACTGCAAGATTTTACCTTACTGGAAAGTAATTTTTTTTAAAAAGGAGATAGGATCCCAAATTTCTCTATCTGAAAAGAGTAGAAAAGTGCTAGAATAAAAAGTGAAAATCAGCAGTAGAGATTTATGGTCTTAGACTTTGGGTGATAAATCTTGTAATGGCCCCATAACCCTCAGGCTCTAGGACATATTTCTCCCTCTCTTACTTGCTAATACCTTCTATTGCAACATTGGATTTCGTTGCGTGGGGAGCTTAGATGGACCTCTCACATTGACCCAAGCTTTCCCAGGAAGGAGTGCTGTGTAGTTCCAGGTAGTGAACGGGAATGCAGAGGAGGCTAATCTGGTTGAAAATGGGAGAGACACAGTGACCTCCCTTTCCTCCCAGACACCAAGGAATCTTGACTTTGTCCTTGAAAAAACCCTTTGCTTCAATTCAAGGGCACCATACCACCCAGCAGAGTAAATTGGCACCAGAGAAAAGTAGAAATCAGAGTTTTCAAGGCCGCATTCATGCATGCAAGCTGCTGAGTTCTTGGTCTCTAAGCCTTCTGGAATCCACAACCCATAAGTCTTGGAATCACTCTTTCTTGATAAAACTATCCTGACTTCCCTCTCTCCAGTGCATCCATCCCCAACCCAATGCTTCACCTTCTCCCCTCTCCAGAATACTAGTTTTCTTCCCCAGAATGCTTTGTTCTGGGCCTCTCGGAGGGTTTCAAAAGCTCTCTCTGAGCTTTCTTCTGAGGTCCTCACATTCAGTATTGAACCAAAGATAGCAGAGCAACTGCTTTGAGAGTGCCCTTGAAGCTAGCAT
Source organism: Sciurus carolinensis (assembly GCF_902686445.1). Classification (NCBI taxonomy): domain Eukaryota; kingdom Metazoa; phylum Chordata; class Mammalia; order Rodentia; family Sciuridae; genus Sciurus; species Sciurus carolinensis. The sequence goes on along the minus strand of NC_062223.1, from coordinate 27,501,329 downwards.
CTCCCACTTAGCTAAATGACGAGGAACCTTTCAGAAGCCATCACTGCCCATCATAGGGTGCCCGCTTTAAGAGTAAATAATTCTCCCTACTTTGAAAACTTCTAGTTGAATTAGATTTAGGATGAACTAGGTTTAAATATTTCTTAGCTTCTAATAAGTGGACACATTATTTTTATTTTTTAGCACATCTTAGACTCTGTTTACCATGAGAGAAGTCTCCCTCTTTCAAAATTTAATTTTCTAGGATTTTGAAGATACCCTTGGTTGCCAGTATACAAAATGCATCTCTGCAGTCCTGATGTGTTTAAAATAAATTCTGGGTCTACTGATAAAGTAGTGCACAAACATTTCCCATGGAGAACCAACTCAAGAAACCTTGATCTTTCCTTTCCCTTTTTTCTGTATTCTTTTATCTTTCTCTCACTTCTGACCACTTGCATATAATTGAAGAGTGAAGCTAATTAAAAGAAAGGGAAATTGAGTTCACTGTTGAATAGGTTTTTTTTTTTTCCTTATTTTGCCAGGCAGCACCAATTCTGGAAGCAAACTAAAAACTCCTTCTGGATAGTGTATCCCTTATGAAGACTATAGACTGCTCTTCAAAGGAAGGAAGGTACATAAAGTTGGAGACACTTAAGCCATTTGGAGACTAGATCCCCTCATGGACCAGAGAAGGCATTACTTTTTTTAGAGTTTGCATACTGCCCCCTCCTGGCTTTAAATACAGGAGTGTTACTGCATATCAGAAGTGTTTATTATGGCTCCACACCTGGGTGTTATGTACCTGTGAACACGGAGGAGTTTGTTTAAAATATTCAGGACATCTCATCAATAGTTTACACTTGAAGCTAATCTGAGGAAATAAACTCACTATTCCTTGGCTCCCAAGTTTATATTTAAGGATGCCCATCATTACATCATCTCACTTCCTATTCTTATTGCTTCAACCCTCTTATTTCCCATCCTTTTAGCTCTCACATGCCTCTGGGACCCCACTCTACAAATCAGTGCTCTACCGAGGCTGCATCCTGTTGATGTGATGGCCAAAGACATCCTCCCTCCTAGAGGTGGTGATGATGGGAAACAGGCTGAAGTGTGGGTCAGTTTTCACATAAGTCATTTGAGGACTATTTTGGTCTGACAGGATCAAATTTAACTACACATTACTAGGTCAACATATCCAATTCACAAAGACAAAGGAACTATTTATAGAAAGAGAACTCAACAGCTAATCAAACAAAACAAAACAAACAAACAAACAAAAACTTCAGCAGATAACACCATAGGTCTAATTTACAATGGCACCTCTTTCCCTTCTAAACAATTTGTCTTTTGTTAGCCCTTTGTGGGATTTGTCCTAAACCCTATCAGGGGACATTTTCCCTTGCTGAAATAATTCATTAGTGTTCTCCTAAATACTTAAAGAACCTGATACTGAAGTTTCACCTGCAATGCAGCACAATTATTGTCAAACACTGGAGTACAAATGTGGCCAGCCTAATCATCCTGTGCCTATGAGGCTTCTGTAGCCTGTGTTTGTCCTTGACCCATCAGGCCAATCTTCTCCACATCCATAAGAACTCAGGGCCCAGACTCAGGCTCTTAACTCATTCCTTTGCATTAGAAGAGGGTTAAAGAAGAGGTATTTTACTTTAGAGAGATTTAAAGCAGGTACCTAGTTTAAACTTTACCAAACTTATGGGTATCTAAAACTCTGGCTGCCTATACTAAAATTTGTAGAGAATGGACATTTGATTACCTCTCTCAGTGAAGAATGATAATATGAAATGAGGAGTAATCAAAGCATTGTCTGTATTTATCTTTGAAAAGTCATCAGTGTTTATACAAAGTGAATATATTTGGCCTCACAATCACTCAGTCAGTACTAACATGCCCAACAATGCTTTAGAGTTTGAATGATAAGAGAGAATTATTGGGCTCAAACTTACTTCAGATATTACATTTATAGAAGATTGACAAATTCTCATAATAATACAAGACTACTCGTGACTACAGACAGAATTTAGTTGAGTCAATTGATTGCTTTTATTTGAATAGGTAAGTGCTTTGCAATCAGTTTCCTTTGTGATGTAAAAGTAGTAAAATATTCACCTATAAAATTAAAATATTCTCTCTTAAATATAATATTAACTGACCAAATATATTCTTTAGCATGATGTCAAAAAATACGGTGCTAAATCATTCACATCAGTCAGTGGGTAAAAATAAGTTCCATGGTATAGCCAAGCATGCATTTCCCTTAATGATGAAAGAACACATTCATCTGATAAAAAATATGTTAACATAAATTCTCTGTATGTAAAATACTCCTCTTATAACTTCCTTATCATCTTTGTCAGGCAAGTCTTGGGATAAGAATCACTCTGAAAATCGGGTACCACTGGATGGTGGGTTGATTGTGAATTATCAATGAATGGCGTGGATCTGGTCCACTAAGAACTCACTGAGAAGAGTACTATTTCGATGTGCAATAACACATTTGATTGCTCCTACACATGCTGCAGTGACATTCTCTTGTTGACTGGGATCCCAATCTGTGTATAGTCTCCATTGCTGAAAAAGCACTTTTTATAGGAATTTGGGGCAATTCAATACCAGTACATGAGGACTGCTCAGAGCAAGACCTGTCTTTTAATTGAGTCTTTAGTTCCCTCGGACTTTTCTGGGGAAAGACTGAACTCATTAAGCAATGTTAATTTAATCACAAGTAATAAACAGGGGGAAAAAGTTGCATAACCATCTTTAAAATTTGATTTAAATGTGATGAAATTCCAGGAAAATAGATTATTATTTTTTTTATTTATGTATTTATTTCTACAAAACTTGTATCTCAAAAATAAAGGAAAGAAAGAAGCAGGCAGAAGCCTACCAGTTTGGGATTGAATAAGATCGAACAAAAAACTGACATTTCCTTTCAAGAATCATATTTACTACTTAGTTCTTCAATTCGTAACTTTTTAACATAGTAAAGTATGAGAGCCTGAAACTCATCCTGTCTGGGGGTGCAGAATATAAACGTGTTGTTAACTCACAAAGTAAAATTAAAACCAGTGCCCAGGAAGAATTACTGGCCATCACATGTAAACCTATGGATGTTCCTTCTCTCTTGTCCTCCTTCAATAGTAGCATAAAGATACAATGATATTTCATTCATGAGCCTAGTCCACCTTGGCCATATGCTTTAAAAATCAAAGTGCTGCTCAGGTCCACTGTGGTTCCCGTTCTTACAGGGAGAATATTACCCCGATACTAGGAGGGGAATGTTCAAAGACTGCTTTCTGATAATTAGATGTATGACTTGCCAAAGGTCATCACGGTAATGGAGGTCCCAAGAGGTTCTTGTAGGTTGTGTGGCAACATGCAGGTATTGATGGTTAAAAGAAAGAGATCCAGCCAAGTTTAAAGGTCCTTGATTTACACCTACGCATAATTCAATAGGTGAATAAACTGTGTGGCCCTAACACACACGCTGGCAGCTCTAATTATTTGGGGAGAACCAGGAGAGACAATGGCTCAGGGCTGTCTACCTTGACCAGCCACGGAACAAGGTCCATCTATGACAAGTGACTTGTGAAGGTAGAAATCAGAAACCACGTGTAGCTGAGTCGTGACAAGCGGCGTACCTGCAATGACGTGATGGCAGCCTTCTCCTCGGGTCTCTTCTCTCTCCCTCTCCTTTCTTTGAGCTACACAGTCCACAGAGGGGTCTAAGTTTGGTCTCCTGCTGCCGCTTTCAGCTCCACCGCAGTCGGGCTCCAGCAGACGCCCATAAGCGAAGCGCGCCGCGGAGCCAGGAGAGCGGGAGCCCGGCCGCTGCCCTACTGCTGAGCCTGCAGAAGCGACGAGCCCGAGACTGAGCTCTGGCTGCTCTCAGCGTTGCGTGGGGATATTAGCGCAGTCTGGGGTTTCTATTGGCTCTGAACACCAAACAAATCACACCAGCCACCCACCTTCTCTGTTTCACTCAGCGCTTTTTTCTCATCTAACCCGCAAACATTGCAGCCACACACACTTCAGTCGCTTGCAGTGTTTCTAGTTTCCTCCCTCCGGTCTGTGGATTTACAACCTTGTGGTCAGCTCTAACATTTTTTTTAGCAGACTTCCAATCCAAACCTCCTTGTTTATGTAGAGAAATCCTCCATCCCCTGAACCTGCAAAAACCACTCATTCCTTTTAGATCTTCTTCCTCCTTTTTGTAGGCGGGTCTGCAATGTGAAGAATGTAGAGAACCTGTGTGTGACATGCCGACATTCATATTCTCCCTCCCTCTCTCTCCTCTCCCCACACCATTCTTTTGTTTTGAATAACTGAGGTCAGTGAAATTAAAAGCAAGCTGAGCCTAATAATCTGAGAGTTTAACTAATGAAATCTTGAATGAATTGGGTGCAAAACATTCATTGCTTGAGTTTGTTTTCTGTTCCAAATAGCGCTTTGGTCATTATTATCCTTATTTTGTTTATGAAATGCCGAGGTTTCTAATGCAATCAGATTCTTAAACATCCAGAAAACATGGAGCAACCACGCCAGACCAATTCTTGTGTTCCGTGGCTTGGTGTATTATACCAGAATATGGTGACGCCTGCTTATTTCCTCTTACTATTTTTTGATTCGCTCCACTTCATCTCAGGTCTGAGACTCTTGCTATGATTCAGTAGCCAAAGAATACCGTCCAGAATCTGCTGATAGAGGCTCCTGGATGAAAATTTGTCATCTTTATTTGTCACTAGTGATAAACCTCTCACCTCTCAGTGTGGAAAGGACCCAAGAAAAAGAGATCTTACATCGTTGACTGGGAAAATTCCAAATAAAATAAACTTTCACCTTGTTTTAGAAAACAGACCCTTCTTTAGCCTTTTCCCCAAAATGAATTTCACTGGTGCTTATGGAAATTTTATTGACAGTTATTCTTGACAAGAAGACATTGCTTCCAAAATCACTGAGTTGTTTTGATTTTTTACTTTAATTTTTTTCCCAGCATTATTCCTTTTATATTCTTTTTTCTTTTTATTTGATAGTTTGGTTCCAGACAATTCATACCATATTTTCTCACAGAATCACAGGAACTAATAATTGGTTTTTGAAATTTATTATCACCAGATTACCTGCTTTCTTTTCTTACTTGGGTATGTTCCAGGAATTCTGAAATGCAGTCTTATTTTCAGAGAGGACAACCTGAAATCAGTTGAAATTCACAAAAGAAATACAAACAAAACCATATTTGGCTGTTGGTTCCTGCTAACCATACTCTAACATCAACTGACTTATCCTTATTACTTTAATAATGCCAGTTCATTCTGTAGGAAGGCAGTTTTAAAATTAATAGTACCATTATAAATCTTTGAATGTTTACAGTGCACTTTTTCTAAACAGTTGAAGAGTCCTAGAGAGAAAAGATCCACAGGTAAGATTTTCCAGATATTATAGGTAGAGAGACAAAGTATGAGAATAATAAAGTGACTCACTGAAAGTAACAACAAATAAACCAGGGGATTGCATGGTGGCCTTCCTTGTATTTTCAAGATTATCTATTCATACAAACCATTCAAATCAAAGGAAAATGAAGGGTTAACCAGCAGATTCTGATTCCTGCTTTTGCACAAAAGAGAAAACAATTTATGAAAGAGTCCTTCTAAACTGATAGTCATTTTCCACATTATTTCAGAACTAAACATGATATTTTCAGATAGATTACAATCAATTACCTTATAAAATTTTTCCTTTCTAGAAAAAAAAAACACAGTGACTAGTTTAAAAAAATGATGCATAACATTATATTTTTCTGCTGGTTATTTTCAGGGCTCATTACAGTTCTTCATATTATTGGAAAGACAGTATAAAATCATGAATAGCAAAGCCACAGATCAACCTGAAATTTTATTTTAGGTAATAATACAAGCTTTCTTTCCTCCAGTTAATGAAGAGCAAAACTGGATGATTTAAGGAACACTTCTTATATTCAATTAATGGTGTGGTTAGGGGAAAATAAATCATCAGTATATGTTCTTCTATATTTATTCTTTTGATCATTTACTACTTTAAAGAGTTTTTCGAAGACATTTCTGAAATGTGGTAGTTCCATAAGCTCTTTGTAAATGACACAGACATTAGTAATAAGAAAAATTCTTGCATTTCTGAATGCAGAATAGTGGACTGCCATACAAATTGATGGCAAAGCAATTCCATTTTATTTTCCATTCATTCAGCCACATTAATATCTCCTGGTTTTCTCCCATGTGGTACATTTCACAAGAGACATTCACAAGTTGGCAAGTATACAGGACAGTTGAGAAGAGAGGAGTCTAGACACTATAATTGATAAGAGATCCTGGAGAGAACTGGGCAGCTTTTCTTGGAGAAAGTTCTCAGGGTGAAGATTTTCATATTACATGTGGAAAAGAAGATATGTTTACCATTCATTTAATGCTCCAAATGTGTTGTCATCAATATTTCTCACTATTTTCAAATATTGTCACATATTTCAAGGTTTAAATCTTCGAATGACCACACGAAGACTCTAGGATAAATACTATTAGGTTGATTTGTGTGAGAAAATCATCTGATTTAGTCATGGTTATGGTGCCAAAGGGTAGGAAGAATTTGAAATGTATTCCCAGCCTTGAGTTCTTCTGGAAAGAAGAAAGGGAGGTGGGTGAAATTCAAGACAAGATAGGAATTCTCATAATTAAAGTTTCAACAACTGGAAGGTTTCCTGGCATAATGATGGTTTGGAGATTTTGATCTGAGTCACTGAAGTGGTCAAAAAAAGGTCTCACAGTCATCTAGAGAGATGATTACAACATTATTACTAATGTCAGACTAAATGATCTAGGATTCATTTCAGTTTGAAAGCATCTTTGATTTTACTATTGGCCTTTTGACTATTGTAGAAGAATTTGTAATTTTATGGAATGATCTTCATGCTATGTTAAATAAAAAGGGTCATGATTATGATCTAAGTGTAGTTATGGTCCATAGATAATCATAGATTATCTTTTGTTCTTTATTTGATATATCAATATGTTCCATAATTTGCAATAAAAAATAGAAAAGTAAGAAGCTTATAATTCTTTCTCTGCTACACAGAAATATGAGATTTCCACATGATTAGAATATTGAAGACGGGCATCACATTCCTAGTGTTGGTAGTTTCACATTCTTGATCTTGTCTACACCTGCCCCTTTATTTTCTTTCCAGTCTATGTTATATGTCATCCTAATGCTGAATTTCTCCCTGGTTATCTCTTTATACGTCTTAATAGCTTGTTTTTAACCTACCTACTTCTTGACATGTCTGTAAATGCTGTTTTAGTCCTTTTACTATCTTCCTTAGATTATTTTAGCTGTTAAATTTAAAACTGCTAAAGTGACTTTGATATGCATAGTTTTGAATCCTTTGATTTATTGGCTATTATATATGTTTTAAAGATAAAAGTCTTTATATTGAGGAAAGCCAAAATCTTCTTTTGGCTAATGTCCCATATTCACATAAGAGTCTCCACATGAAATATTTTTTATTATTCACTGATATATATGAATCTGTATTCTTACCATCCATAAATTTCAATTGTTTATTTGTATAAAATAGCATCTATCTCTCTTGTGTCACAATATTCCTATCCAAAATGTTTAAAAGAGTGATTTATAAAAGTTTTATAGAAAAAAAATAAAGCCTTTACTGTGTTGCAGAACTAACTCCTTGGCCATGAGAGTACCATCTGTCATGTTGTGTCACCCCAATGGAGCAGAGAGCACAACCCACGGACAAGCTTGGGAAATTAATGGAAAGGGGATGACCACATATTCATCTCAAGGCCCATCTTTTCCCTTAAGACCCGGGGAGCAGGTGGTCATGGGTGTTTTTCATTCATTAGCTCATGCTTATTAGATGTCAGTAAGGCCTCTGACTAGATTCTTAGTTCTGACATATGGTTGGGAAGAGGTGAAGAGGGTGAGACAGGAGTGGAGGAAAGACCACAGCTACCTTTGATCTAAATGTGCTTATGACTTAGTGTAAGCAGTGAATACAGGAGACACACAAAATAAGATTTGGAATGACAAATATAGCTGAAGGGATGGCCAGGATGGTCCCATTGTGGTGCCTGCCACCCCACAGCTCTTTCTCGTACCTGTATAGGTGCACAGATGGGTGTAGATGTGTTGTAGAGGTATGGTATTCATCTCTCCTTATGGTTACAGATACCAAACTAAGGAAACAAAAAACTTGAAGGCAGTCAATTTGCCCCCTACAGAAATGACAGTAATTGACTATTGATCAGATTTCTTCTTTTGTAGAGCTTAAACCAGTGCTTTCTCTCTTTCTCTTTCTCTCTTTCTTCATTTCTTTCTTCTTTGTATTTAAATATCTATCATTGCTATCTATATCTACCTATCATAATCTATCTCTGTATGTCTATTATCTATCTATCTATCTATCTATTTATCCATCTATCTGTCATCTATCATCTATCACCTATCTAGTCTATCTATAGTTGGAAATTGGTAGGAATTGTTATGGTTGTGGTTAGAGTAAGCATCTATGAAGTTCTAATGTATAAAAGTAAGACAATGATAAAATGTAGTTGTTCAATCTTTGTTAGCATCCATGGGCTTTGCTTTTATTCATTTTTTTGTGCACTCAGAAACCAATTTTCCAATGTTTTAGGTAAGTTGTTTGAATTTCTCCTCCTATAGGAGATTACATAAAGAAAAGATAGCAGCAGAATATTGTAGCAGTACCAGTAGTATGGGAAGTTATAAGGGGGATCTCTGGCTGAGGTTTAGATGATGGCCAATGTTTTAATGATGGACTTTATTGTAATTTAATCTGGTACATGAACTCTGATATCAACACTGGATTTGAATCCTAAATCACTTACTATTTGGGTATCTCTGCTTTTCTTCTAGGATGATACATATATATATCTTCAAAGTAGGTATATATCTACTCTTCAAAGTAGAGTTGTAGGAAGATTAAATTAAATTTTGAGGGATTACATAATGCCTCATCTGAAGGGAATACTTAATAAGAACACAGGATCGAAGCTCAATAGTGCAGGCATTTCATATGCAGTAAGTCACAGTGGCTACTGAATTTCACTAATCAGTAGATGAACATGAAGGGGAACTTCTATGATGTTCAAGGTGGATTAAATGATATCCTCTCTGGGATTTTTTTTTTAGCAATCATAAGATAGAATACTGATTTGACTTTAGGAAATAATCCTAAATCATTCAAAACCATTCCTGGGCTGTGGATATAGCTCAGTTGGTAGAGAGCTTGCCGCGCAACCCCGGTGCCACAAAACAAACAATAAAAAACTGTTCCTCATGGCAAAAGATTTAACTGACTACTTCCATTTTTAAAACATATTTAAGGAATGTGATGTGATGCATTTCTCAGTTTCCTAAGGGTGGAACAGTATTTCATTTGCATTTGTACATCCAGTGCCTACCACTCTGTTTGATACATAAGTGACATTAAAGATTAAATAACTTAAATTATAAATTAATTTATAAAAATTAATGAATTATTAATTTGTCAATGAAAAGATGACTTCCTTTGTGGATGGTAAGCTAACAAAGAATATAATTCTAAAAATGGGGACTGGGAAGATAGCTCAGCTGGTAGAGTGCTTGCCTCGCAAGCACAAGGCCCTGAGTTCGATCCCCGGTACCGCAAAAATTCTAAAAATGGGGGTTTCAATGTTTTTTCCAATAAAAATACTATTTAAATTAAGTGTTCAATGGTGGTTGGTTACATTATTGTTCAAAATGTTTTCTTTCTTGTCTAAGGACCCATCCCTCAGAGAGGATTATGCTGCTATCCCTCTGTATCTGTGAAGGATTGGTTTCACAATCTCTGGTGGATACCAAAATCTTCATGCTTATGTACTTTTATATAAAATGGTATAGTATTTGCACATGACTATGGCACATCCTACCATGTACTTTAAATTATCACTGAATTACTTTTAATACTGAACAGAAATAAATGCTATATTAATCATCATTATAATCTATTATTTAAGGAATTATGACAAGAAAAATGTTTGTACATATTCAGTGCAGATGCAATTTAAAAAAAAATAGTTTAAATCAGTGGTTGGTTGAATCTGTAGATCCAGAAGGCAGAGGAACAGAGCTAACTGTATCTGCCGACTCCCCTGACTGAGGTTAACAGTTTGTCTTACTCTGGCTATTAGACTAAGTCCAAAAGTTACTCTAAAACACAGCTTTAAGAGCCCTCTCATGGTTGACCACATTCCCTCTTTTACCTCTTCCAGGAGACTAGCATTGCCCTTGGTTCTCTGAATGAGGACGGCATGAAACTGACCCATAGTCACCTGAGACAAACATGATAAGAGTGAGTGGTAAACACTAGTTGTCATAGACCACTGAGATTTTTTGGTAATTACTTGACTGCACTGCAACATAATCTAAACTGACTAGCATGATACATTTCTGTGATCAATTTTCAGAGACTAGAACTCATTTGCATAGATAAAATCCTGCACATTTGTTAATAGATAAATGATCACTTGTCTTATTTACACTGGATGCGATACTATTGTACATGCTGTGCATGAAATTCCCATTCAAAAACAATCTCTTTTCTTGTTAATGCCGTATTCTTTCTGGATGTTATTACACACTCAGGAATCACTCAGTGACTGTTGCTAAAGCTCATTTTTCAAAAGTTGGTCTCAGAGGACACTGGATTGATAAGGAAAGGTGTGGGGAGTGGAAGAAGCCTATTGCAAACTGAATGTACAATCCTGTAGTCCCTCTGGTTATGTTCTGCTTCACCCCCTCTACAAATGAATTCTCCAAATAGACGTGTGGCCCCGAGGAAGTACAATAGCAAAAGGAGGGACTTGTTCTGACTGTCCTCAGTGGCTTAGCAGCCTTCTTTCATAAGTCACTCTCCACACCTGTAAGATGGGAGTACAAACATGGAATGTGTATCATCTGATCTTGTTTAATAGTTAGCTGTAATATATAATAGCGGTGTTGAGCAGTGGCACACACAGTTATGTGTGTTTATGCCTCTATGTTTTTCCACATGCACTTCTTTCCTTCCTTCCAATATAGTATTTCTCCTTGGGAATTCATATAATTCCCTCCAGAGTTAGCCGAACACCGCCTCTCCCTTCACCTTGCTATATCTGCAGAGGGTCAGGCATTCCCTCCTTTCCATAGTCCTCTCTAGAGAAAGCCCCTCTTGTTCTCTTATTCTCAGTGAACATCATCCATTTGCCTCCCCTTGTTTGTCAGCTCCCTGGAAAACAAGTTTGTTGTCACCATGGCAACAGCCTAGCTGTGCAATGAAAAGAGAGGATCCCAGAGACACAGCACAGGTTCAAGTCCTAACTTCATTTTTCAGTTTCTTCCTCCGTTGAAAGAAAGAGAAAGAGAGAGAGAGAGAGAGAGAGAGAGAGAGAGAGAGAGAGAGAGAAGAAAGAAAGAAAAAGAAAGAAAGAAAAGAAAAGAAAGAAAGGAAGGAAGGAAGGAAAAAGGAAAAGGAAAAAGACATCAACAAACCTTCTGATTGACATTTGAACAGGGCCTTTATGAATGACACCACTGCATTATTTAGCATAGATTTGGTAGTGGATGTGAAAATAGTATTTGTTGAATGAATTAAAGGTTGGTGGTAGGATTGTGCAAGAAACACTACTCTCCATCTTCTAGTATATTCTATATAATACATGTTGTCTAACTGCAACAGAACATCCACTGATACATCTCAAAGCAGTTTCTGGAGAAGTGAGGAGAATTTAAATGCTCTGGAGAGATTATATCCTACATTTTTGCTTTAAAATAATAGAAAGTATTAATTTTTATTTAATTTCTGTTTACAACAGCAACATGCAATGATATTATTTCTTGTACATTGGTTCAGGTTATTTACCAAGTTGGCCAGGTCACCCGTTTCCAACTCAGAGCCAGAATTCAAATAAAACAATCCTCACTGCAGCTTCTGCTCTCCCCCATACACATTCCTGCTGTCTGGAGGGACCCGAAGCAAATGTTCCTGATATATCTGGAAGAGAACAAAAGTCAGTACAGAACAGTATTTGACCTCTGTCTTGTATTAATGTGAATCTTAGGCTGACCTACAACATATCTCCCTGTGGGATCAGTGACCGAGGGACAGCTGGCCAGCCTCAGAGCAAGTGTGGCCCCTTAAGGACTGCAAAGCTGTCCTATTAGAAAAGCAAGGGTAAGAGGCTCCTCCCCAGCTGGTGCTTTTGTAGGTACTTTCTCATCAAGAGTCATTGCAAAGCCAGAGTCACAGAGTCACCAATCCATGGGGATTTGCTAACAATAATACTATGTCCTGTTAGTCTCATGATTTCAGAAATCTATGAATATTAAAGAAATGCATGTTGCTCCCTATAAGAAAATACCAATTAAACTTCTTTACCCAAGTGTGAAGTATATTAGGAATTAATAAAGCAAATTAGATTGATAGGAAACATTGATCTCTAATTCAGGCTGAAGATTAAGACCTTGGGCAGGTAAAGAAAGCAAAAACAGTAGAAGCACCTGTATGCTTGTGAATAGCCCTGAAGTCAGAGTTGATTCTTTGACTTGATAAATGAAGAAGGTTTTTAATACTTAATATTGATAATTTAACAATAAACAAGATTTATTTTCATTTATATATATGTATATATGCATGTATATATTGGTAATCATCCTTATGGGGTACAAGATAAAGTCAGGCTTAAAATCCTGAAGTCTCAATTAAATCACATTATAAACCCAAGCACCTTGATCCCTTTATCCTGAATGGTTGCACCATTCTGTATCTTTTTTGAACAAAATAAAACATGCTAGATACTTTCTAGGACCTCACTCATTTCCATGCAGACTTTCTTACATATTTTAGGAATTAATGGCCTCCCCACTCTGGACTTGTGGTTTATATGTATGCAGTTGGCACTTCATTATGTCACATTTTTGGCATTATTTCATTTAAAGATATTTGCTATTGCATACACTGATATTAATGTTCAACTCTGCCTTCATTATTAATGCAGTATACCATGACCTTCAGAAGGTCATGATTTCATGTGCCAGGGTGGAGCCTCTAAGACACAAACTAATAAGTGTTCCCCAATTATTAAAATATACCAGACATCATTAGCCTATGTACATGTATGATTACACTAATGGTATGAATCTACATTATGCACAACCATAGAAATGAAAGGATGTATCCCATTTGTGTACAATGAATCAAAATGCAATCTGTAAAAATAAAAAAAAATAATTAAAAAGAGAACAAAAACAGAAGAATGAAAAAAATATACCTGTAGCTGTAGCATGTTGACTACTTACAGCACAAAATTTGTCCCTGAGATGGGTTTCACACTCCATCTTTCCCTCTCCTGTGTGTTACTTTCCTAACACTTCCTTAACTTTCACAAACTAGGGGGGCTTAAAGCACCAAAATTTTATTTGCTCACTGTTTGGGATGTTAGGAGTACAAAATCAATGTGCTGGCAGGGCCATCCTTCCTCTTAAATCTTAGGGGACTCTTTCCTTGTCTCTTCCTGGCATCTTGTGGCTGCCAATCTTTGGTGTTCCTGGTTGGTTACTGCAGCACTTCAATCTCTGTCTCTTGTGGTCACAGGGCTTTCTGCTCTCTGTGTGTTTCTGTCTTCTCTTTTTTTGAGGTCACCAGTCACATTAGATTAGGGTTCACGCCACTGACCACATGCCACTGATTACATCTGCAAAAGCTTTATTTCCAAATAAGATCACAGTAACCCATAATACTCAGTAAACATTTTTTTTTGCAGTGCTGGGGATTCATAACCCAGGGCTTTGTGCTTGCGAGGCAACCACTCTACCAACTGAGCTATATCCCCAGCGCATACCCAGTAACTTCTGTTCCATCATAGCTTCCTGGTCCTTCCTAAGACCTTTTCTAATAAGCTTCCATAACTCACTCTTATCTGATCCCCTACCTTCATCATTGAACCAAAAAGGAACCCTAAGTCCATTAGCTGTTTCTCTGCCTTGCTTGCAATATCTAGGAGACAAGAAAAAATTACTGTAAAAATCTGACTCCATCAACAGAGATAAATATATTTAGGAGGGAATGAAGGAAAGTAGGTAAAAACAAAGAGCAAATTTCTGACTGGTACTGGATGTCACAGTCTGAAGGCACTGTCCTAGTGATGATAATAAAAAGCCACTGACAACACATTGTTTTTAATGAGAAAGATTTTTCTTCTAAACCTCTTATGATGTATAAAGATCATTGCATTTTAAGGAAGTGTCAAAGGTTTGCTATCTCTAGGTTTGTCAACCCTGTGTAGATGACAATGTTTCCTTAGTATCTCCAGAGTTGGTTTGGTTTGTATCCCCAGTTTCAAAAACATCCAAACATTCAAACAGACAGCTGGAGGTGCTCCACCAGTGCATTTGACTTTGAAATTCAGCAGGCATCTTCACTGTCATAATTCTTATGTCAAATGCCCAGCAGGGTGCTTTGTAAGTGAAATGCATTTTCAATCTTGAATTCATCAGTGGGAAAACCAAATTTTTTATTTTGTTCCCTGTTACCTAGACTTGATGACCACTAAAACTTTATGTTGTAGGAGAATTACTGCATAATGAATGCCTCACTGTATCTTCACCAGAATGGGGATAAATTAGAATGATAGAACATCTTTTTAAGGATCTATTGAACTCTCTGCTTTCAATGAGTAAGCTCATCTAAACCTCTCAACACACTAACCCAGATATGATTTTTCTCTTTATATAGATGAAACTGAGCCTTACCTAGCCAAGTAATTGAAGAACTGGAACATGAATTCAAAACTTCTATACTCTAAAACTCCTTTTCTATCTTAGAGTACACACATTCATGTCAGAAAAAAAAGTGATCTAATTCTAAAGCACTTGACAACATAGAAATACACAGTTAAAGCATATCAGTCATTTTCAAGAGAAAAACGTTAGACCAATTAAATTTAACAGTTTACTTGAGCAAAGAAATAATATGGCAATACTCAGAACCAGAAAGAGATACAGAAAGTTCTGTTCTGATGTGTGGGCAGAACATGGAAGTATTTATAGATAGAATAAGCAAGTCAAGTACGGAAATTGCTTAATTGGTTACAACTAGGTGCTTACCTTATTTGGGTATGGTCTAATCAGTTGGCTGCCTGTCATTCACTAAAACTTGGCTACTAGTGATTGGCTGACACCCAGCAGTTTTTATATTCCTATGTTAAGCTTTCATTTTGTTTACATACTAAGTTAGGTTGTAGTCTTGGGTAGGAGTCAACCTTACACCAAATTTAATTTAAAAGTCACAATCTTACTACTGTTAACTTTTCTGTCTGCTCATTTTTGCTTACTTGAATTTATAAGTAAAATTCCCATATTGATTTTGATTTCACAATGTATCTGAACATTTTAATGATATTTAAATAAAATAATTTATTGTTTATGGAATTTTTATATTTGTTCTTTTTAGATGAAATAAGGTATAAACCATTCAGTGATTGCATAACATTCCAGATATGAATACATTTAACCAATCCCTCTCATTAGACATTTAATAGTTGTCAGAGATTTGCCATTGTAAATGAATTTGTAAAAAGTTTCATATTTCACAGTATCTGTATATTCTGGGTATTTTTGAAGATAAATTATGAGAGGTGACCCTAGAGTTTTACAAATTCAACTTTTGTTGTTGTTTTGTTGTAGATGGACAAAATACCTTTATATTATTTATTTTTTTAATGTGGTGCTGAGGATCGAACCCAGAGCCTCACACATGCTAGGCAAGCACTCTACTACCATGCCACAACCCCAGCCCGAACATTTAATTAATATTAATTTCCTCATGTTTATACCTTAGTTACCTATTACAAGCTATCTTTGGAATTTTATATATCAACTAACAGATTTTTCAAGATTTTCAGTTTTCAGCAATCTCTTCTTTACCATTTATTTATTTGTTCATTCATTTATTGGTGACCAATACCCTCAAAATGGGCTCATGGCAGAGCCAAGCACAATGTGAAACCCCAAGTTACTTATACAATTTACACTGTACTCCTCAGAAACTTGTTCTTCAGCAATCCTGAATGATTTTACCATTTCACATTTTCTTTGACTGGAAAAGAAATTTGTTATTTTCTAAACTCCAACTCATTTCTGTGGGAGATTTTGTTTGTCTCTGTAACAGAAGATTTTGTGAGCAATGTATACATTTTATGACATTTATCTAATTATTCTATTAAAAAGAAAAGAATATAAAAATGAATACTGATGTGAGAGGGAGAAAAATGAAAATTTTTAGAGTCAAAGTAGCAAGTTTTTGCCCTCATTTGATCCTTACCAGTTCAGTTGTATTCAGTTATAAAAGCAAAAATTAAGACATGCATATGATATGCTGGAAATGTATTATAAAAAACTGGTATTTAAAAATTGAAGTGCAGTTAGGGATATTATCATGAGTTTGCTTAAGTAATAAATACTTCCTTTTAGAACTATTTCTTAATATGTGACCCATGGACTGACTATCAGAGTAACCTGGGTTGTTTTCCAATAATGCAAACTCCCCTGCCTTGACCCAGGGATAAAGGTTGAAACCAGAAGTGGCATTTAAACAAATTCCTCAGAAGAATCTCAGAAACTTTAAAATACAGAAACTTGGTCTTCCTGGCAATGACTTCTCATAATATGGAAGAATTTTCACCAGACCATGGCAAAAGACATATATTTCAAAAAATGATTAATGAAAAATATAGAAATTGTGACCTTGACTATTTACAACATAGGACAATGTGGAGAACATTAAGTGAGAGTGAAACTCAGAAATTAAATGATCAAAAAGCATGCGTCATTCAACAGCAGATAATTCACACTGGAGAGAAGTTCTGCAAATGTAAAGAATGTGGCAAAACTTTTAATGCAAAATCACACCTTATTCACCATCAGAGAATTCATACTGGAGAGAAGCCCTACCAATGTAAAGAATGTGGCAAAACTTTCTGTCAAAAATCACACCTTACTCAACACCAGAGAACTCATACAGGACAGAAACCCTTCAAATGTACAACATGCAACAAAGCTTTTAATCACAAATCGAACCTTATTTGACATTAGAGAATTCATACTGGAGAGAAGCCCTACCAATGTAAGGAATGTGGCAAAGTTTTCTCTCAAAGAACATGCCTTACTCAACACCAGAGAATTCATACTGGAGAGAAGGTATACCAATGTAAAGAAAGTGGCAAAGCTTTCTCTCAAAGATCATACCTTACTCAGCACCAGAGAATTCATACTGGAGAGAAGAAGTACCAATGTAAAGAATGTGGCAAAACTTTCTGTCAAAGATCACACCTTACTCAACACCAGAGAACTCATACAGGAGAGAAGCCCTTCAAATGTACAACATGCAACAAAGCTTTTAAGGACAAATTATACCTCATTTGCCAGTAGTGAATTAATACTGGTGAGAAGTCCTTCAAATATACAATATGCAAAAAAAGCTTTTTTTTAATTTAATTTGATTTTTTTGCAATGCTGGGGATCGAACCCAGGGCTTCGTTCTCACAAGGCAAGCACTCTACTGACTGAGCTATCTCCCAGCCCACAATATGAAACAAAGCTTTTAATGACAAATCATACCTTATTTGCCACTGGAGAATTCATACTGGAAAGAAGTCATACCAATGTAAAGAATGTGGCAAAACTTTCTGTCAAAGATCACACCTTACACAACACCAGAGAACTCATACAGGAAAGAAGACCTTCAAATGTACAACATGTAGCAAACTTTTAATGACAAATCATACCTTATTTGCCACCAGAGAATTCATACTGAAGAGAAGCCCTACCAATGTTAAGAATGTGGCAAAGCTTTTAATATAAATTCATACCTTATTTGCCATCAAATAATTCACACAGTAAAGAGACCTTACAAATGTACAGCATGGAACAAAGCCTTTAATAAAAAATCAGACCTCAGTCACCACCAGAGAATTCATATTGGGGAGAAACCCTACAAATGGAAAGAATGGGACAAAGATTTCTAATAAAGAACACGCCTTACTCAACACCAGAGAATTCATACTGGAGAGAAGGCATATAAATGTAAAGAATGTGGCAAAGCTTTTAATGTAGAATCAAAACTTATTGAACATCAGGGAATTCATACTGGTGAGAAGGCTTAGGAATATTCAGATTGTGGCAAAACTTTTAATTAAAAAAATGACTAATTAACCACCAGTTAATTCATACCAAAGAGAAGCCCTACAAATGCAAAGAATATGACAAAGCTTTTAATGGAAATGTATACATTTCTCACTGGCAGAGATATCATATTGAAAAGAAGTCCTACAAATAAAATGAATGTGACAAATATTTATTTGTCAAAAAATTTTTATAACAGTTTCAATTAGTTATGTGACAGTACAATGCATTCAGAAAAATTGTACACAAAACGAGTACAAATTCTCCTTTTACAGGCTGCAACTGTTGCAGATACAAAGGTAGTGTAATCACATACATATTCAGGGTAATGATGTCCAGATCATTTTAATGTCATTCCCCTCTTTACACTGATTCCTTTCCTCTCACTACCTCCTGCACAATCCAAGAACTTTTCATTCTACCTACCCCCCATTATGGATCAGCATTTACCTGTTTGATGGCAATTGCCCAAAAAACTTATTTTCCTGATCAGGCTTTACATGTTTGGCAATTGAGTGGACTTTTGGAAAACATGATTCTGTCAAGAAATGTCTATAGTACAAATGCTGTTAAAGGCCATTCATATACATATCCACAGTGCTTGAAAACATTTCTCCACACTGCTTGCCACAGTATAGGAGATTGCCTGCATCTTTTTAAGCAGTGTTATTCATTGATGACAATTTAACTTTCCCAAGTTGAGTTTGTTATTTGTTGTCATTTTGTTCTGTTTTTAATGAGAATGACTTGAAAATTAGGAGTGCATGTTAAAAAAAATTGATGTGTTTTTGCAATTGATTTGTTTACATCCACATTTGCCCTTTGTCAAGGAATAGAGCATGGGGCATTGCAGTTCAGATGCACAGTCACACTCTGAAAGTGAACCCTCTGAAATCCACTTCCTACTGAGGAACGAAGCCCATTTTTGCCGTATTTTCTTCTATTTGATATTTAAATTGTAAAATTTAACAATTCAGCTTAATACAAATAACTTATTAACTGAAAGTAAATTTAAAATAATAGTAAATGCTGAGTAATTTAGGCAATTACTGCTGAGTAGTATTAGGCAAAATATATTTTATTTTATAGCATAAAGGGTTGGTGTTTTACAGTGAATAATATTTCACCCCTAATTTACATTATATTTTTGCATGTTAGACTATATATGATTTTATGTATAAATTATATATAGATCTTTATATATGCATAGATATAGATAACTAGAACTCTATGTATGCATACATATGTATATGTATATAATCATATCATACATGATTTCCTGCTTTAATCAACCTGTAACTTAAGAAATACTGGTCCTAATCCTACTATTTTGGGGGGACTTTCATGGTAACGTTAACATTAGTAAACAACTTTGGTGGTTTTCCTCCTGATTTCATGTTAATGACTGCTTCATGGTAAACATTAAGCAGTCTTCCCCCAGTTAGTCTGGAGTGGAGGAAACTTCCTCCATGTGAAAGATAATATTTTGGATATTTAGTCAGTGTGTTCTCATCACACTCATTCCCTATGTGCCACCCATGCTTTATGGTTGTAGCAATAGGATGAGGAGAGAAGGAATGTATTCAGTGCTCAGCTTCCAAGTTTCAAAATAGACCTTCATTTGCTTTCCACTCCAGGACACTTTTGATTGTGAAAGGAAACACCATTAGTAGTGCAGCCATAGCAGGTATAAACCTGGACTGTCCCTTGATGCACTGGAGAGACTTATGGTCAACCCAGTCACAAAGAATAAAGTTGAAATAATGCATAAAAATGTCAGAGCAAGAGTTTTCTGCTGATAAACAGAAAACATTTTCCAAGCTGGCAAGAGACAGGTGAGTGTGAAGGAAAGCCACTGAGTTAGGAATAATCCAGTATCCTTAGAAAGGTCCTGGTGGGATGCCTTCATTCCCTTCCACAGATAAATCCTGGAGGCAAGAGGTACCTGTGCTTAATCCTGGGTGAATTTAGGAAAGCAAGCAATGTCCTAGAGTTAATCTTACCCTCTAAGTGTGAAGCCGACTTGACTGTAGGCAAAGGAGGCTCCACTAGGCTGACTCGGGTCATGCCCACCCCTGGATGACATTGGCAGTAGGCAAAAGAGTGAGGACTGGGCACAAAGAGCAAATCCCTCTGTTGGAGACCTAGAAGATGGGGTAAATGATGCTACTGGTAAAGGACAGTTAGTGTGAGGAAAAATAACTAGTTTCAGGCAAGAACAGCCAAGGGACAATAACAGTTGAGGACCATGGAACAAAGATGAGTGTGACAGAATCACACTCTGTATTTGGAAAATAATTCTGACAAAGTTATGGAGGCTACATCAGGAGTAGCATGTATATAGCATTTACAACTGCCCACGTAGCTAAACTAGAATTCCTCAAGTCATCTTTGGTTGCTCCCCTCCCTCCTTTTACCTTCTGATAAAAATGACGACCAGGCCCTATTGTGTTACTCTTGAGTCTTCTTTTTATCTCAGTCCCCCAAACCATTGCTCTACCTCAGACTCTCTCTCTTTTATGTACTTTTAAAATGACTTTTTTTCAGCCACACTTTCCCCTTTCAGGAGTTCTTAATCTTTTGGTAGACCACAAACCCCTCTGAGAGTCTATTAAGGTGGACAGAACTGTGCTAAAACTCTAACCACTATGACTCTAGGGGTATTTACACAATGGCTAGCTCAATGGATAAGATGCACACCTGATTTCAAAGATTTCAAAGGAAAAAATGAAGTGTCAAATAAATTATTATTAATTTTAAGTGATAATGCTAATATTGAAATGATAACATTTTCAATATATTGGGTTAAGTAAATTTGTTAGTCACATACACAATTTAAGTTTCTGTTTAATTGTTGGTGTCCATGACCCTGTTCAGGATTGGTGGAATCCAGGTAGAAAGCTATAGCTCTAGTCTGTTCAACAGAAAGCTCTCTGACAGGTCTTTCAAAAAAAACAAATATAAAAATGTCATGGCAATGGCTTAAAATATTGAATGAATATGGCATTGCCTACAGATGAGGTATACGTTTCTGTAATATCATACTCAAGACTCTTCTCAATATGACCTAATTTACTTTTCCAGCCTGATTTCCTGACACATCCTGACTGCACACATACATCTGTTCTCCAACTCCTGCAAATAATCTGACTTTCTCTCAAACAGGCATGCACAAGGGCTTCTGACCTTTCCTTATCCTCTCTCTGCCTAAGTATGCCCCCTTCCAATCTTTCACCTGTCTAAATCCTCCTCATTCAACAAGGTCCCCTTCAAATATTATTTCCTCTGTTAATCCTTTTCTGTCATCAAAGATTGAGTTGGTTTCTCCTCTATATGTGTCCCATTGCAGTTTTCTCACATCACTATTATGTCTGTTTGCTTCATATTGTAGCTATGCATGTATTTATGTGGGTATTTCATATTTCATGAGTCTTCCATACTGCAATATGAACTCTTTTATTATGAACTATTATATTCCATTTTTGCTTCTCCAGTGTTCACATATGGTGTGTACATTTTTTTCTATGAATAAAAAGATCTCAGAATGAGACCATATTAGATCCTCAGAGAAGTAAATAAAGGTCCAAACTCTGTTGATAGAATAGTAGAAATGGAAAAGAGGAGAAATAAAGGATATCTGTATCATGGTTTACATAGAGGAAATGGGGGTGCCAAACAGCATTTTGAATGCATCTGATGGAAGTGAGCAGAGAGAGTGGAGAGGTGGGAAGTGGGGAAGAGCAAGATTGATGGGAAGGTTAAAGGTGACCGCATGGTATGTGGGAAGAAGTTCCAGAAAACACAAAACATTCGACTTTGGAGCTTCGGTGACATTTGAAAACTCTGGGTGTTCAAGAACACCAAGTCAAGGAAGTCAAGGAAGAAGATTGGATCAAGGGCAAGAAGAAGTTGAGGGGAGAAGATAATTATTTTAGTTCACTTTTTGTTTCTATTTAAAATACCAGAGGCTAAGTACCTTACAAAAAACCAAAGAGGTTTATTTAGCTCATGGGTTTTTAAAAATGTGATTTTAAATTAAAAAAAATTGGTACATTATAATTATACACAGTATGGGATTCATTATACCATAGTCCTATATGCACATAACATAATTTGATCAAACCCATTTCCCCATACCTTCCCTGTCCCTCCCTCCTCCAGTCGAAGAGGCTGAAAGTCCAAGCAGCATTGTTCCAGCTCTGGCAAGGGCCTTTCAGGAAACGAGATCATGATGACAATGGCACATGTGGGAGATGTCACATGTGGAGACAAGAAACCAGAGACTGAGGTGGGGACAGTCTTGTTCTTGTGCAATAACTCACTCTCAAGGGAACTAACCCAGAGCTTCATGAGGACTACCTTAACCTCTTCAGAAGGTAGCGCCTCCAGCAAAATATAGCCATTTCTTTCTAAGTTCCACGTCTTAAAGGTACCCCACCATCTCTCAACATCACCATAGTGAATACCAATTTCTAACACATGAACCCTTAGTGGATAAAACCACATCCAAACTATATACCAATACCCAAGACCAGGACTTGGGTGATAACATTTAAGTGTTAGAAAGAAGTGGATCCAGCTAGAAAGATAAAGACAAAGAAATCATAAAGATAATTCCCTAAATTGCACCTACAACTCTAATTACAATAGAGTAGCAGGATTATGCTTTTAACCCTTTTAATTCTGAGGGGTGGGGTGTAAAAAGGAGAAGGAATGAATGCATGTGTCAATGGACCTTACCCAGTGTTTGGGGATTAGGAAGTTACACTGGACTCCCAACTAATTTTAGTTAGGTGGTGAGATCTAAAAGCAGATAATAGGTAGGAAAAGAAGTATAGGAAGAGTTGAAGTAGAAGTAGACTGACATTTTAAAAAATATTTTGTTTTTTAGTTGCAGGTGGACACAATACTTTTTTTTTTATGTGGTCCTGAGGATTGAACCCAGGGCCCCACACATGGTAGAGGAGCATGCTACCACTGAGCCACAACACCAGCCCAACAGGCTAGCTTTTGAGAAGCCTGAATTCCTTTCTTGAAGAACCTGGAGAATCTCCTAATGATTAGGTACATAGCCTCTGAACTCCAATCCTAGCCCTACAACTTATTAACCATGTGATTCCGAACAGTTGACACAACTCTTTGATTCTGTTTTCTCATTTGTAAAGTGAGTATAATAATTGTATCTGTAAGATTTACTGTGGAGTGAAAAGATTTACTCTCTTCTGAGTGTTCAGAACAGTATTTGTCATACTACAACATACAAGGGGTTACTTCTGTTAGCATGGATTCAGCTCCAGGCTTTTTTGAGTAGGTCTCTCTTGTTTATTGATAACAACAGCTTCTGAACTTGTGTGAGGTGGTGTTAGTTTGCCTGCACTTCTATAACCCAGTAGCTAAAACAAAAAGAACTTGTATTCTACCAGTTATGGAGACTGGGTGTCTGAAGTCCAGGTGTTAGTAGGGTTGGTTTCCTTGAGGCCTCCCTTCAGCTTGCAGGTGGCCATCTTCCCCAACACCTTCGTGGGATTTTGGCTATGTGAGTGTTTGTGTCCTAATCTCCTTTTCTTTTTCTTTTCCTGTTTTTATTTTTTTTAATAACTACACCAATTATACTGGATTAAAATCCCAATGACTGCATTGTAATTCATATTGTCCCTTTAAACACCCAATTCCCTTATATGGTCACATTATGAGATCCTGCAGGTTAGAACTTCAACATATAAATTTTGGGGATAGAATTCATGGCATAACAGGTGTTTTTGACAAAAAAAAATGGTTTATATTTTATTCTTTAGGGAGAAAAATTTTGAAGCATGTTTTTTGACTAAGAAAAAAGTTCCCTTCAGAAGAGCTAAGAAACTCAGTTGTCAACTCTTTTGCTTAGACTCACATAGATAATGAACAGTAAGGGATTCCATCAAGTTCTAACCCATTGTTCTTATCTATTTGACACCACTTTCCCCTTCTCTAAACCTCTTTTTTATGACATTCACAGCCTGAACACCTCTTCCTGTACCAGAATGAATCTTACAGACTAGCATTTAGGTCCTGGATGGAATAATGATGTTATTTCACTGAAACTGAAAGGCAGAGAAGTAGGTGGTTTTGCAACAGAGATTAAAAAATAAATTAAAAAAAACACTAAGTGGTGGGGCTGTCCCATGAGGACAACCTGCTGCTCTACACTTGCTTCAGTTCTCCACCAACTCCTTGTAAAACCTGGGACTAGAATCTTCCCAAGTCAGGGTCTATGGCTGCTGTTGCAGCAGCTTGTACCACATAAGTGCCTGACATGTGTGGTTGATTAGTAACATCTCTCTATCTTGCAGATTGCCTCAAAGATGCCAACATCCCCACCTGCTCTGCCTGTCTCATCAAGTCTCCAGGAGCTATAAGCAGAGTCATCTCTAAGATTCTGAAGGTGGAATGTATTCATTCTCAACAGGTGATCTATAACAACCAGAAGGTAGATTAAACAGTAAGTCACTTCTTTCACTATTTTTTTAAATCTACTATGAATTTTATTGAATTCAAAGGTGGCATTCCTTTAATAAAAAAAAAAAAAACTAAAATCAAGTTGTACAAGCATGAGAATTAAAGCAATGATAAGGCCTGCTCAGACTACACTGGAGCAGACACCAGTTTA